>NC_069500.1:107781099-107953599 GCF_027579735.1 Bombina bombina | reverse complement strand
GGCTTTCGAGCCTGAATCAAGGTATTTATGACTGACTCAGAGAAACCCCGCTTTGATAGAATCAAGCGTTCAGTCTCCAAGCAGTCAGTTGCAGAGAAATTAGATTTGGATGCTTGAATGGACCTTGAATCAGAAGGTCCTGTCTCAATGGCAGAGACCATGGTGGAAGGGATGACATGTCCACCAGGTCTGCATACCAAGTCCTGCGTGGCCACGCAGGCACTATCAAAATCACCGATGCTCTCTCCTGTTTGATTCTGGCAATCAGACGTGGAAGGAGAGGGAAAGGTGGAAACACATAAGCCAGGTTGAACGACCAGGGTACTGCTAGAGCATCTATCAGTACACCCTGAGGATCCCTTGACCTGGAGCCGTAACAAGGAAGTTTGGCGTTCTGACGAGACGCCATCAGATCCAACTCTGGTGTGCCCCATAGCCGAACCAGCTGAGCAAACACCTCCGGATGGGGTTCCCACTCCCCCGGATGAAAAGTCTGACGACTTAGAAAATCTGCCTCCCAGTTCTCTACACCTGGTATATAGATCTCCGACAGATGGCAAGAGTGAGCCTCTGCCCATTGGATTATCCTTCAGATCTCTATCATCGCTAAGGTACTCTTTGTTCCGCCCTGATGATTGATAGAAGCCACAGTCGTGATGTTGTCCGACTGAAACCTGATGAATCTGGCCGAAGCCAGCTGAGGCCATGCCTGGAGAGCATTGAATATCACTCTTAATTCCAGAATATTTATCGGTAGGAGAGCCTCCTCCCGAGTCCACAAACCCTGAGCTTTCAGGGAATTCCAGACTGCACCCCAGCAAAGAAGACTGGCGTCTGTCGTCACTATAACCCATTCTGGCCTGCGGAAACACATTCCCTGGGACAGATGATCCTGTGACAACCATCAAAGAAGAGTGTGTCTGGTCTCTTGATCCAGATTTATCTGAGGAGATAAATCCACATAATCCCCATTAAACTGATTGAGCATGCATAGTTGCAGTGGTCTGAGATGCAAGCAAGCAAACAGAACTATGTCCATTGCCGCTACCATTAGTCCGATTACCTCCATACACTGAGCCACTGACGGCCGAGGAATGTAATGAAAAGCTCGGCAGGAGGACAAAATCTTTGATTTCCTGACCTAAGTCAGAAATATTTTCATGTCCACTGAGTCTATCAGAGTCCCTAGAAATGAAACTCTTGTGAGGGGGGAAAGAGAACTCTTTTTTACGTTCACTTTCCACCCGTGAGACCTTAGAAAGGCCAACACTAAGTCCGTGTGAGACTTGGCTGGTTGGAAGGACGACGCTTAAATTAGAATGTCGTCTAGATAAGGCGCCAATGCTATGCCACGTGGCCTTAGAACCGCCAGAAGGGACCCTAGCACCTTCGTGAAGATTTGCGGCGCCGTGGCCAACCCGAAAGGAAGAGCCACAAACTGATAATGCTTGTCCAGAAAGGCGAACCTGAGGAACTGGTGATGATCTTTGTGGATAGGAATGTGCAGATACGCGCATCCTTTAAGTCCACGGTGGTCATATATTGACCCTCTTGGATCAATGGTAAGATAGTCCGAATGGTCTCCATCTTGAAAGATAGAACTCTTAGGAATTGGTTTAGGATCTTAAGATCCAGAATTGGTCTGAAGGTTCCCTCCTTTAACACCTCTTCTCTTTACCCTTCCTTATTGCTTAGAGCCAGCAAAGAGAATGACTGGGGGGTGGAGTTAAGGGGGGAGCTATATAGACAGCTCTGCTGTGGTGCTCTCTTTGCTACTTCCTGTCAGGAAGGACAATATCCCACAAGTTAGAATGAATCCGTGGACTAGGTACATCATGCAAAAGAAAACATAATTTAAGTAAGAACTTACCTGATAAATTAATTTCTTTCATATTGGCAAGAGCCCATGAGCTAGTGACGTATGGGATATACAATCCTACCAGGAGGGGCAGTTTCCCAAACCTCAAAATGCCTATAAATACACCCCTCACCACACCCACAATTCAGTTTAACGAATAGCCAAGTAGTGGGGTGATAAAGAAAGGAGTAAAAAGCATCAACAAAGGAATTTGGAAATAATTGTGCTTTATACAAAAAAATCATAACCACCATAAAAAAGGGGGTGGGCCTCATGGACTCTTGCAAATATGAAAGAAATGAATTTATCAGGTAAGTTCTTACATAAATTATGTTTTCTTTCATGTAATTGGCAAGAGTCCATGAGCTAGTGACGTATGGGATAGCAAATACTCAAGATGTGGAACTCCACGCAAGAGTCACTAGAGAGGGAGGGAAAAATATAAAAACAGCCATTTTCCGCTGAAAAAACTAATCCACAACCCAAAATATAAGTTTATTCTCATAAATGAAAGAAATTTTTTTAAATCAAAAGCAGAAGAAGAACTTTGCTACTAAAAACTGCTTCCTAAGAAGCAAATACAACAAAATGGTAGAATTTAGTAAATGTATGCAAAGACCACCAAGTTGCTGCTTTGCAAATCTGATCAACTGAAGCTTCATCCTTAAAAGCCCACGAAGTAGAGACTGATCTAGTAGAATGAGCTGTAATTCTACTCGATCCGACCCGACTCCAAATAAGCTAGATGAATCAAAAACTTTAACCACGAAGCCAAGGAAACAGCAGAAGCCTTCTGACCTTTCCTAGAACCAGAAAATATCACAAATAGACTAGAAGTCTTCCTGAAATCTTTAGTAGCTTCAACATAATATTTCAAAGCTCTTATCACATCCAAAGAATGTAAGGATCTCTCCAAAGAATTCTTAGGATTTGGACACCGCCTTATCCTGATGAAAAATCAGAAAAGGAGATTCACAAGAGAGCGGATAATTCAGAAACTCTTCTAGCAGAAGAGATGAGCCAAAAGAAACAACACTTTCCAAGAAAGCAGTTTAATGTCCAAAGAATGCATAGGCTCAAACGGGGGAGCCTGTAAAGCCTTCAAAACTAAATTAAGACTCTAAGGAGAGATTGATTTAATGACAGGATTGATACGAACCAAAGCCTGCACAAAACAATGAATATCAGGAAGTTTAGCAATCTTTCTATGAAATAAAACAGAAAGAGAAGAGATTTGTCCGTTCAAGGAACTTGCAGACAACCCTTTATCTAAACCATCCTGAAGAAACTGTAAAATTCTAGGAATTCTAAAAGAATGCCAAGAGAATTTATTAGAAGAACACCATGAAATGTAAGTCTTCCAAACTCGATAATAAATCTTTCTAGAAACAGATTTACGAGCCTGCAACATAGTATTAATCACTGAGTCAGAGAAACCTCTATGACTAAGCCTTAAGTGTTCAATCTTCATAGCTTCAAATTTAATGATTTGAGATCCAGATGGAAAAATGGACCTTGAGATAGGTCTGACCTTAGTGGAAGTGGCCAAGGTTGGCAACTGGACATCCGAACAAGATCCGCATACCAAAACCTGTGAGGCCATGCTGGAGCTACCAGCAGCACAAACGATTGCTCCATGATGATCTTGAAGATCACTTTTGGAAGAAGAACTAGAGGCGGGAAAATATAAGCAGGTTGATAACACCAAGGAAGTATCAACGCATCCACTGCTTTCGCCTGAGGATCCCTGGACAGGTACCTGAGAAGTTTTTTGTTTAGATGAGATGCCATCAGATCTATTTCTGAAAGCCCCCACATCTGAACAATTTGAGAAAACACATCTTGGTGGATAGACCATTCTCCCAGATGTAAAGTCTGACGACTGAGGTAATCTGCTTCCCAATTGTCTATACCTGGGATATGAACCGCAGAAATTAGACAGGAGCTTGATTCCACCCAAACAAGTATCCGAGATACTTCTTTCATAGCTTGAGGACTGTGAGTCCCACCCTGATGATTGACATATGCCACAGTTGTGACAGTGTCTGTCTGAAAACAAATGAACAGTTCTCTCTTCAACAAAGGCCAAAATTTAAGAACCCTGAGAATCGCACGAAGTTCCAAAATATTGATTGGTAATCTCGCCTCTTGAGATTTCCAAACTCCTTGTGCTGTCAGAGATCCCCAAACAGCTCCCCAACCTGAAAGACTCGCATCTGTTGTGATCACAGTCCAGGTTGGACGAACGAAAGAGGCCCCTAGAATTATACGATGGTGATCTAACCACCAAGTCAGAGAAAGTCAAACATTGGGATTTATGGATATTAATTGTGATATCCTTGTATAATCCCTGCACCATTGGTTCAGCATACAAAGCTGGAAAGGTCTCATATGAAAACGAGCAAAGGGGATCGCGTCTGATGCTGCAGTCATGAGACCTAAAACTTCCATGCACATAGCTACTGAAGGGAATGACTGAGACTGAAGGTTTCGACAGTCTCAGACACTGAATCTATCTGGAAACCTAAAAAGGTTACCCTTGTCTGAGGAATCAAAGAACTTTTTGGCAAATTGATCCTCCAACCATGTCTTTGAAGAAACAACACTAGTTGATTTGTGTGAGATTCTGCAGAACGTAAAGACTGAGCGAGTACCAAGATATCATCCAAATAAGGAAATACCGTAATACCCCGCTCTCTGATTACAGAGAGTTGGGCACCTAGAACCTTTGAAAAGATTCTTGGAGCTGTCGCTAGGCCAGAAGGAAGAGCAACAAATTGGTAATGCTTGTCTAGAAAAGAGAATCTCAGGAACTGATAGTGATCTGGATGAATCGGAATATGAAGATATGCATCCTGTAAGTCTATTGTGGACATATAATGCCCTTGATGAACAAAAGGCAGAATAGTCCTTATAGTCACCATTTTGAAAGTTGGTACTCTTACATATCTATTCAAAATCTTTAGATCCAAAACTGGTCTGAAAGAATTTTCTTTCTTTGGGACAATGAATAGATTTGAATAAAACCCCAGACCCTGTTCCTGAAACGGAACTGGCATGATTACCCCTGACAACTCCAGGTCTGAAACACACCAGAAAAGCCTGAGCCTTTACTGGGTTTATCGGAATGCGTGAGAAAAAAAAAATCTTCTCACAGGCGGTCTTACTCTGAATCCTATTCTGTACCCGAGAGACAATACTCTGAATCCAATGTTTTTGGACCAAATTAATCCAAACATCTTTGAAAAATTTTAATCTGCCCCCTACCAGCTGAGCTGGAATGAGGGCCGCACCTTCATGCGGACTTGGGGGCTGGTTTTGATCTCTTAAATGGCTTGGATTTATTCCAATTTGAAGAAGGCTTCCAATTGGAAGCAGATTCCTTGGGGGAAGGATTAGGTTTCTGTTCCTTATGTTGTCGAAAGGAATGAAAACGGTTAAAAACTTTATATTTACCCTTAGGTTTTTTATCCTGAGGCTAAAAAAACAGAATTTATGTTTACCTGATAAATTACTTTCTCCAACGGTGTGTCCGGTCCACGGCGTCATCCTTACTTGTGGGATATTCTCTTCCTGTTGGGGAAGAGAATATCCCACAAGTAAGGATGACGCCGTGGACCGGACACACCTATGTTGGAGAAAACTCCCTTCCCCCCAGTAAAAGTTGAAATGATTGAATCCAACTGAGAACCAAATAATTTATTACCTTGGAAAGCAAGAGATAGTAATCTGGACTTAGAAGTCATATCAGCATTCCAAGATTTGAGCCACAAAGCTCTTCTAGCTAAAATAGCTAGACATATATTTAACATCTATTTTGATAATATCAAAAATAGCATCACAAATGAAATTATTAGCATGTTGAATCAACTTAACAATGCTAGACAAATCATGATCCGATACTTGTTGCGCTAAAGTATCCAACCAAAAAGTTGAAGCAGCTGCAACATCAGCCAAAGAAATTGCAGGCCTAAGAAGATGACCTGAATATAAATAAGCTTTCCTTAGATAAGATTCAAGTTTCCTATCTAAAGGATCTTTCAAAGAAGTTCTAGTAGTACGTTTAGCAAGAGTAGAGATAGCCCCATCAAATTTGGGGATCTTTTCCCAAAACTCCAATCTAACTTCTGGCAAAGGATACAATTTTTTAAACCTTGAAGAAGGAATACAAGTACCACCAGGCTTATTCCATTCCTTAAAAATCATATCAGAAATAGCATCAGGAACTGGAAAAACCTCTGGAATAACCACAGGAGGTTTATAAACAGAATTTAAACGTTTACTAGTTTTAATATCAAGAGGACTAGTTTCCTCCATATCCAATGTAATCAACACTTCTTTTAACAAAGAATGAATATACTCCAATTTAAATAAGAGGATTTATCAGTGTCAATATCTGAGGCAGGATCTTCTGAATCAGATAGATCCTCATCAAAGAAGGATAATTCAGTATGTTGCTGGTCATTTGAAATTTCATCAACCTTATGAGAAGTTTTAAAAGACCTTTTACGTTTATTAGAAGGCGGAATGGCAGACAAAGCCTTCTGAATAGAATCAAAAATAAATTCTTTTAAATTTACAGGTATATCTTGTGCATTAGATGTTGAGGAAAAAGCAACAGGTAATGAACTACTACTGATGGATACATGTTCTGCATGTAAAAGTTTATCATGACAACTATTACAAACCACAGCTGGAGGTATAATCACCACAAGTTTACAACAAATGCACTTAGCTTTGGTAGAACTGTTATCAGGCAGCAACGATCCAAGAGTGAATTCTGAGACAGGATCAGATTGAGACATCTTGCACATGTAAGAGAAAAAAACAACATATAAAGCAAAATTATCAATTTCCTTATATGGCAGTTTCAGGAATGGGAAGAAATGCAAACAGAATAGCCCTCTGACATAGAAAAAGGCAAGAGGCAAATCGGAATGGGGTATAAAATAATGAAAATATTTGGCGCCGAGTATGACGCACAACAAACAGAAAAATATTTTTTGGCACCAAAAATGTCCGGAAACGACACACTTGCGTCATAGATGACGCATCCTTGTGAAAGGACCCGGCGTCAACTAAGACGCCGGAAATGACGAATTTGCATCAATGAAAGTAACTTTGCGCCAAAAAAATCTTGCGCCAAGAATGACGCAATAAACGTTAGCATTTTGCGCCCTTGCAAACCTAAGTCTGCCCGAGAATTTGAAAAATGACAGTAAATTGAAAAAAGACAACACCCTAGGTAAGAAATACATTTCTAAAAAAATGCATTTCCCAGATATGAAACTGACAGTCTGAAAAAGGAAATATACTGCAACCTGAATCATGGCAAATATAAGACAATACAATACATATATTTAGAACTTTATATAAATACATAGGGCTAGATTTATCAAAGCTGAGGCATACAGGGGCGTGTATACGCGCCCCTGTACGCCTCAGCTCGTCTGTGGCAGGGCGAAATTACATTGCACACGAGCGCGAGGACAGGAGCTGTGAATCTCCTCGGTCTTAGAGGTGGCGAAGAGGTTCAGGAAGGGGAGGTCTGGTGACCACTGCTTGATAAATTACGGCGAGCAAGTTCTTGTGAGAACTTGCAGCCGTAGGGCTTTGTTAAATTGAGCCCATAAAGTGCCAAACCATAGCTGAGCATGTCTTAAGTAATGAAAACATACTTACCTGAAGACACCCATCCACATATAGCAGATAGCTGTTTCAGTACTGGTTTGGCTATCAGTAGAGGTAATGGAATATTAGAGTATATCGTAGATCTGAAAAGGGAGGTAGGAGATGAATCTCTACGACCGATAACAGAGAACCTATGAAATAGATCCCCGTGAGGAAAACCATTGCATTCAATAGGTGATACTCCCTTCACATCCCTCTGACATTCACTGTACTCTGAGAGGAAATGTGCTTCAAAAATGCTGAGAAGCACTTATCAACGTAGAAATCTTAGCACAAACTTAGGAGGCAAAGTTTGTAAAACTGAATTGTAGGTGTGGTGAGGGGTGTATTTATAGGCATTTTGAGGTTTGGGAAACTTTGCCCCTCCTGGTAGGATTGTATATCCCATACGTCACTAGCTCATGGACTCTTGCCAATTACATGAAAGAAACCGCTATTTCCGCTGAAAAAAACTTAAATCATAAGAAGAATCAAACTGAGACAGCTGCCTGAAGAACTTTTCTACCAAAGACTGCTTCAGAAGAAGGAAATACATCAAAATGGTAAAATTCAGTAAATGTATGCAAGAAGACCAAGTTGCTGCTTTGCAAATCTGATCAACCGAAGCTTCATTCTTAAAAGCCCAAGAAATCTAGTAGAATGAGCTGTAATTCTCTGAGACGGAGACTGTTCTGCCTCCAAATAAGCCTTGTGAATCAAAAGTTTTAAGCAAGATTCCAAAGAAATGGCAAAGGCTTTCTGACCTTTCCTAGGACCAGAAAAAACAACAAATAGACAAAGTCTTCCTGAAATCTTTAGTAGCTTCGACATAATATTTGAAAGCTCTTACAACATCCAAAGAATGTAAAGATCTTTAAAGAGTATTCTTAGGATTAGGACACAAGGAAGGAACAACAATTTCCCTACTAATGTTGTTAGAATTCACAACCTTAGGAAGAAATTTAAACGAAGAAGTTTAAACAAAGTCCGCAAAACAGAAAAGGAGACTCACAAGAGATACAATTCAGAAACTATTGTAGCTGAAGAGATAGCCAAAAGAAACAACACTTTCCAAGAAAGTAGTTTAATATTCAAAGAATGAATAGGCTCAAAAGGAGGAGCCTGCAAAGCCTTCAAAACCAAATTAAGACTTCAAGGAGGAGAGATTGATTTAACAACAGGCTTAATACGGACCAAAGCCTGAACAAAACAGTGAATATCAGGAAGTTTAGCAATCTTTCTATGAAATAAAATAGAAAGAGCAGAGTTTGTCCCTTCAAAGTACTTGCAGACAAACCTTTATCCAAACCATCCTGAAAAAACTGTAAAATTCTAGGAAGAGAATTTCTGAGAAAAACAGCATGAAATATAGGTTTTCCAAATCCGATAATAAATTTTCCTTGAAACAGACTTACGAGCCTGTAGCATAGTATTAATCACTGAGTCAGAAAAACCTCTATGACTAAGAATTAAGCGTTCAATTTCCATACCTTCAAATTTAGCGATGTGAGATCCTGATGGAAAAACAGCCCTCGAGACAGAAGGTCTGGCCTTAAAGTGGCCAAGGTTGGCAAATGGACATCCGAACAAGATCTACATACCAAAACCTGTGAGGCCATACTGGTACAACCAGAAACACAAATGATTGTTTCATGATGATCTTGGAGATCACTCTTGGAAGAAGAGCTAGAGGCGGGAAAATATAAGCAGGTTGGTAAAAACAAAGAACTGCTAAGGCATCCACCATCTCCACCTGAGGATCCCTGGAAAGGTACCTGGGAAGCTTCTTGTTTAGATGGGAAGCCATCAGATCTAATTCAGGAAGACCCCACATCTGTACAATCTGACAAAATACATCTGGATGGAGAGACCACTCCCCTGGATGTAAAAAGACTGACTGAAATAATTCGCTTCCCAATTGTCTACACCTGGGATATGTATCGCAGAAATTAGACAGGAGTTGGATTACGCCCAAGAAAGTATCTGAGATACTTCTTTCATCGCTAAAGGACTGCGAGTCCCACCCTGATGATTGACATATGCCAAGTTGTGATAGTCTGAAAACGAATGAATGAGTTCAAAAATATTGATTGGTAACCTCGCCTCTTGAGGATTCCAAACCCCTTGTGCTGTCAGAGACCCCCAGACAGCTCCCCAACCTGAAAGACTTGCATCTGTAGAGTCCAGGAAGGACGAACAAAAGAGGCCCCTTGAACAATACGATGATGGTCTAACCACAGAGTTAGAAAGAGTTGAGTAGAAAAAGGGGGGCTGAGGGCCAGTGGATTGAGAGTAGATAGAAATTATAGGGAAAAATAATTGAGTAATATAAATATATTAGCCCTATAATTTAAGAGAAAGGCAGGAAGGATACATATGTATGTACCATTTATTGCAAAGACAAAGAGAGATCTTGCAAGAAAAGGGCTAGGCCTGTCTGACTCTAAATATATATCTTGAAAAAACCCACTGATTTAAATTATCAACACAAAGTGGTAAATTTGTATGGGAGAACAATGCTCTATGTCAGGGGGTAAATGGAACCCCAAATACCCAGTTAGAGATTTTAATGCAGTTAAAATTGTCTCAGAAAACCATTCATACTGAAAAATCTTTATTAGGAGACAAAAATAAAGTCCAGCAGGACTCAGACAAACATTCACACATACACTGATTAAAAATAGCTCCAGCTCGTTTCTTTAATTAGAAAAATCCAATATATAGCGAGGGAAAAAGAAATAACAGAATTTATGTTTACCTGATAAATTGCTTTCTCCAACGGTGTGTCCGGTCCACGGCGTCATCCTTACTTGTGGGATATTCTCTTCCCCAACAGGAAATGGCAAAGAGCCCAGCAAAGCTGGTCACATGATCCCTCCTAGGCTCCGCCTTCCCCAGTCATTCGACCGACGTAAAGGAGGAATATTTGCATAGGAGAAATCATATGATACCGTGGTGACTGTAGTTAGAGAAAATAAATCATCAGACCTGATTAAAAAAACCAGGGCGGGCCGTGGACCGGACACACCGTTGGAGAAAGCAATTTATCAGGTAAACATAAATTCTGTTTTCTCCAACATAGGTGTGTCCGGTCCACGGCGTCATCCTTACTTGTGGGAACCAATACCAAAGCTTTAGGACACGGATGATGGGAGGGAGCAAATCAGGTCACCTAGATGGAAGGCACCACGGCTTGCAAAACCTTTCTCCCAAAAATAGCCTCAGAAGAAGCAAAAGTATCAAATTTGTAAAATTTAGTAAAAGTGTGCAGTGAAGACCAAGTCGCTGCCTTACATATCTGATCAACAGAAGCCTCGTTCTTGAAGGCCCATGTGGAAGCCACGGCCCTAGTGGAATGAGCTGTGATTCTTTCAGGAGGCTGCCGTCCGGCAGTCTCATAAGCCAATCTGATGATGCCTTTAAGCCAAAAAGAGAGAGAGGTAGAAGTTGCTTTTTGACCTCTCCTTTTACCAGAATAAACAACAAACAAGGAAGATGTTTGTCTGAAATCCTTTGTAGCCTCTAAATAGAATTTTAGAGCACGAACTACATCCAAATTGTGCAACAAACGTTCCTTCTTTGAAACTGGATTCGGACACAAAGAAGGCACGACTATCTCCTGGTTAATATTTTTGTTAGAAACAACTTTCGGAAGAAAACCAGGTTTAGTACGCAAAACCACCTTATCTGCATGGAACACCAGATAAGGAGGAGAACACTGCAGAGCAGATAACTCTGAAACTCTTCTAGCAGAAGAAATTGCAACCAAAAACAAAACTTTCCAAGATAATAATTTGATATCAACGGAATGTAGGGGTTCAAACGGAACCCCCTGAAGAACTGAAAGAACTAAATTAAAACTCCAAGGAGGAGTCAAAGGTTTGTAAACAGGCTTGATTCTAACCAGAGCCTGAACAAAAGCTTGAACATCTGGCACAGCCGCCAGCTTTTTGTGAAGTAAAACAGATAAAGCAGAAATCTGTCCCTTCAAAGAACTTGCAGATAATCCTTTCTCCAAACCTTCTTGAAGAAAGGATAGAATCTTAGGAATTTTTATCTTGTTCCATGGGAATCCTTTAGATTCACACCAACAGATATATTTTTTCCATATTTTATGGTAGATCTTTCTAGTTACAGGCTTTCTGGCCTGAACAAGAGTATCAATGACAGAATCTGAGAACCCTCGCTTTGATAAAATCAAGCGTTCAATCTCCAAGCAGTCAGTTGGAGTGAGGCCAGATTCGGATGTTCGAACGGACCTTGAACAAGAAGAATTTTCCACTCCTGGGATGTGGATCGCAGACAAGTGGCAGGAGTGAGTCTCCGCCCATTGAATTATTTTGGTCACTTCTTCCATCGCCAGGGAACTCCTTGTTCCCCCCTGATGGTTGATATACGCAACAGTCGTCATGTTGTCTGATTGAAACCGTATGAATTTGGCCTTTGCTAGCTGAGGCCAAGCCTTGAGAGCATTGAATATCGCTCTCAGTTCCAGAATATTTATCGGGAGAAGAGATTCTTCCCGAGACCAAAGACCCTGAGCTTTCAGGGGTTCCCAGACCGCGCCCCAGCCCACCAGACTGGCGTCGGTCGTGACAATGACCCACTCTGGTCTGCGGAAGCTCATCCCTTGTGACAGGTTGTCCAGGGTCAGCCACCAACGGAGTGAATCTCTGGTCCTCTGATCTACTTGTATCGTCGGAGACAAGTCTGTATAATCCCCATTCCACTGACTGAGCATGCACAGTTGTAATGGTCTTAGATGAATTCGCGCAAAAGGAACTATGTCCATTGCCGCGACCATCAAACCTATTACTTCCATGCACTGCGCTATGGAAGGAAGAAGAATAGAATGAAGTACTTGACAAGAGCTTAGAAGTTTTGATTTTCTGGCCTCTGTCAGAAAAATCCTCATTTCTAAGGAGTCTATTATTGTTCCCAAGAAGGGAACTCTTGTTGACGGAGATAGAGAACTTTTTTCTACGTTCACTTTCCACCCGTGAGATCTGAGAAAGGCCAGGACAATGTCCGTATGAGCCTTTGCTTGTGGTAGAGACGACGCTTGAATCAGTATGTCGTCCAAGTAAGGTACTACTGCAATGCCCCTTGGTCTTAGCACCGCTAGAAGGGACCCTAGTACCTTTGTGAAAATTCTTGGAGCAGTGGCTAATCCGAATGGAAGTGCCACAAACTGGTAATGCTTGTCCAGAAAGGCGAACCTTAGGAACCGATGATGTTCCTTGTGGATAGGAATATGTAGATACGCATCCTTTAAATCCACTGTGGTCATGAATTGACCTTCCTGGATGGTAGGAAGAATTGTCCGAATGGTTTCCATTTTGAACGATGGAACCTTGAGAAATTTGTTTAGGATCTTGAGATCTAAGATTGGTCTGAATGTTCCCTCTTTTTTGGGAACTATGAACAGATTGGAGTAGAATCCCATCCCTTGTTCTCCTAATGGAACAGGATGAATCACTCCCATTTTTAACAGGTCTTCTACACAATGTAAGAATGCCTGTCTTTTTATGTGGTCTGAAGACAATTGAGACCTGTGGAACCTCCCCCTTGGGGGTAGCTCCTTGAATTCCAGAAGATAACCTTGGGAGACTATTTCTAGCGCCCAAGGATCCAGAACATCTCTTGCCCAAGCCTGAGCGAAGAGAGAAAGTCTGCCCCCCACCAGATCCGGTCCCGGATCGGGGGCCAACATCTCATGCTGTCTTGGTAGCAGTGGCAGGTTTCTTGGCCTGCTTACCCTTGTTCCAGCCTTGCATTGGCCTCCAGGCTGGCTTGGTTTGAGAAGTATTACCCTCTTGCTTAGAGGATGTAGAACTTGGGGCTGGTCCGTTTCTGCGAAAGGGACGAAAATTTGGTTTATTTTTAGCCTTAAAAGACCTATCCTGAGGAAGGGCGTGGCCCTTACCCCCAGTGATATCTGAAATAATCTCTTTCAAGTCAGGGCCAAACAGCGTTTTCCCCTTGAAAGGTATGTTAAGCAATTTGTTCTTGGAAGACGCATCCGCTGACCAAGATTTTAGCCAAAGCGCTCTGCGCGCCACAATAGCAAACCCCAAATTTTTCGCCGCTAATCTAGCCAATTGCAAAGTGGCGTCTAAAGTAAAAGAGTTAGCCAATTTAAGAGCATGAATTCTGTCCATAATCTCCTCATAAGAAGAATCTTTATTGAGCGACTTTTCTAGTTCATCGAACCAGAAACACGCTGCTGTAGTGACAGGAACAATGCATGAAATTGGTTGTAGAAGGTAACCTTGCTGAACAAACATCTTTTTAAGCAAACCCTCTAATTTTTTATCCATAGGATCTTTGAAAGCACAACTATCTTCTATAGGGATAGTAGTGCGTTTATTTAGAGTAGAAACCGCCCCCTCGACCTTGGGGACTGTCTGCCATAAGTCCTTTCTGGGGTCGACCATAGGAAACAATTTCTTAAATATAGGGGGAGGGACAAAAGGTATGCCGGGCCTTTCCCATTCTTTGTTTACAATGTCCGCCACCCGCTTGGGTATAGGAAAAGCTTCGGGGGGCCCCGGGACCTCTAGGAACTTGTCCATCTTACATAATTTCTCTGGAATGACCAAATTGTCACAATCATCCAGAGAAGATAACACCTCCTTAAGCAGAGCGCGGAGATGTTCCAATTTAAATTTGAATGTAATCACATCAGGTTCAGCTTGTTGAGAAATTTTCCCTGAATCTGAAATTTCTCCCTCAGACAAAACCTCCCTGGCCCCCTCAGACTGGTGTAGGGGCATGTCAGAACCATTATCATCAGCGTCCTCATGCTCTTCGGTATTTTCTAAAACAGAGCAGTCGCGCTTTCGCTGATAAGTGGGCATTTTGGCTAAAATGTTTTTGATAGAATTATCTATTACAGACGTTAATTGTTGCATAGTAAGGAGTATTGGCGCACTAGATGTACTAGGGGCCTCCTGTGTGGGCAAGACTGGCGTAGACGAAGGAGGGGAAGATGCAGTACCATGCTTACTCCCCTCACTTGAGGAATCATCTTGGGCATCATTTTCTCTAAATTTTGTGTCACATACATCACATCTATTTAAATGAGAAGAAACCTTGGCTTCCTCACATACAGAACATAGTCTATCTGATAGTTCAGACATGTTAAACAGGCATAAACTTGATAACAAAGTACAAAAAACGTTTTAAAATAAAACCGTTACTGTCACTTTAAATTTTAAACTGAACACACTTTATTACTGAATATGTGAAAAAGTATGAAGGAATTGTTCAAAATTCACCAAAATTTCACCACAGTGTCTTAAAGCCTTAAAAGTATTGCACACCAAATTTGAAAGCTTTAACTCTTAAAATAACGGAACCGGAGCCGTTTTTATATTTAACCCCTATACAGTCCCTGGTATCCGCTTTGCTGAGACCCAACCAAGCCCAGAGGGGAATACGATACCAAATGACGCCTTCAATAAGTTTTTTCTATGTATCTGAGCTCCTCACACATGCATCTGCATGCCTTGCTTCTCAAAAACAACTGCGCATTAGTGGCGCGAAAATGAGGCTCTGCCTATGATTAGAGAAGGCCCCCAGTGAAAAAGGTGTCCAATACAGTGCCTGCCGGTTATTTAACATAATTCCCAAGAATAAAATAACTCCTCAAAGCTATAAACTATTAAAAATGCTTATAAATCAATCGTTTTAGCCCAGAAAAATGTCTACCAGTCTTTAAAGCCCTTGTGAAGCCCTTTATTCTTATTTAATAAAAATGGCTTACCGGATCCCATAGGGAAAATGACAGCTTCCAGCATTACCAAGTCTTGTTAGAAATGTGTCATACCTCAAGCAGCAAAAGTCTGCTCACTGTTTCCCCCAACTGAAGTTAATTCCTCTCAACAGTCCTGTGTGGAAACAGCCATCGATTTTAGTAACGGTTGCTAAAATCATTTTCCTCTTACAAACAGAAATCTTCATCTCTTTTCTGTTTCAGAGTAAATAGTACATACCAGCACTATTTTAAAATAACAAACTCTTGATTGAAGAATAAAAACTACATTTAAACACCAAAAAACTCTAAGCCATCTCCGTGGAGATGTTGCCTGTACAACGGCAAAGAGAATGACTGGGGAAGGCGGAGCTTAGGAGGAATCATGTGACCAGCTTTGCTGGGCTCTTTGCCATTTCCTGTTGGGGAAGAGAATATCCCACAAGTAAGGATGACGCCGTGGACCGGACACACCTATGTTGGAGAAAATGGTATTGCAGTAATCTCTGCAAATAATACTCTCAAGGATATCTGATATGGGCAAATGCTGTAAGATTCCTTAGATTATTAATAATGTGCAGGTTAACTTTGCACAGTAAATTATGGACCCTTGGATGGTGTGTTCAGAAAATAATAACCAGAATATGTATTTATATAGTAGTCAGGTTAGGTGTTTAGAATCTCATAAAGCTCAGTTGTGTGTGCACTAGTAGTAAGCAAAAATAGCACCCGATATCACAGTAATGGGTTAAATATATTGCGTTATAACTGAGAGCTTAGGTTCAGCTGTATTACTCAGAAAAGATACAGGCCTAACCAATGCGGTTTTTTTGTAACCCAGTGTTCTCAATGGTTTGACCGGTATACACGTGCTTGCTAATAAATAAAAATGTATGTTTGATACATATTAGCACAACCGGAAAAGCAAACCGATACCAAATTTCCCTCAGTAGCAGGGAAATATTTGCTAGGCTGCACTGTTATAAATATTGCTTTAGTCAGTGACGGAATGTCATTACATTACTGTATATAGAAAGGTACTTAAGGTAATACAAAAACAGAATTTATGTTTACCTGATAAATTACTTTCTCCAACGGTGTGTCCGGTCCACGGCGTCATCCTTACTTGTGGGATATTCTCCTCCCCAACAGGAAATGGCAAAGAGCCCAGCAAAGCTGGTCACATGATCCCTCCTAGGCTCCGCCTTCCCCAGTCATTCGACCGACGTAAAGGAGGAATATTTGCATAGGAGAAATCATATGATACCGTGGTGACTGTAGTTAAAGAAAATAAATTATCAGACCTGATTAAAAAACCAGGGCGGGCCGTGGACCGGACACACCGTTGGAGAAAGTAATTTATCAGGTAAACATAAATTCTGTTTTCTCCAACATAGGTGTGTCCGGTCCACGGCGTCATCCTTACTTGTGGGAACCAATACCAAAGCTTTAGGACACGGATGAAGGGAGGGAGCAAATCAGGTCACCTAGATGGAAGGCACCACGGCTTGCAAAACCTTTCTCCCAAAAATAGCCTCAGAAGAAGCAAAAGTATCAAATTTGTAAAATTTAGTAAAAGTGTGCAGTGAAGACCAAGTCGCTGCCTTACATATCTGATCAACAGAAGCCTCGTTCTTGAAGGCCCATGTGGAAGCCACAGCCCTAGTGGAATGAGCTGTGATTCTTTCAGGAGGCTGCCGTCCGGCAGTCTCGTAAGCCAATCTGATGATGCTTTTAATCCAAAAAGAGAGAGAGGTAGAAGTTGCTTTTTGACCTCTCCTTTTACCAGAATAAACAACAAACAAGGAAGATGTTTGTCTAAAATCCTTTGTAGCATCTAAATAGAATTTTAGAGCACGAACTACATCCAAATTGTGCAACAAACGTTCCTTCTTTGAAACTGGATTCGGACACAAAGAAGGCACGACTATCTCCTGGTTAATGTTTTTGTTAGAAACAACTTTCGGAAGAAAACCAGGTTTAGTACGCAGAACCACCTTATCTGCATGGAACACCAGATAAGGAGGAGAACACTGCAGAGCAGATAATTCTGAAACTCTTCTAGCAGAAGAAATTGCAACCAAAAACAAAACTTTCCAAGATAATAACTTAATATCAACGGAATGTAAGGGTTCAAACGGAACCCCCTGAAGAACTGAAAGAACTAAATTGAGACTCCAAGGAGGAGTCAAATGTTTGTAAACAGGCTTGATTCTAACCAGAGCCTGAACAAAGGCTTGAACATCTGGCACAGCTGCCAGCTTTTTGTGAAGTAACACAGACAAGGCAGAAATCTGTCCCTTCAAAGAACTTGCAGATAATCCTTTCTCCAAACCTTCTTGAAGAAAGGATAGAATCTTAGGAATTTTTACCTTGTCCCAAGGGAATCCTTTAGATTCACACCAACAGATATATTTTTTCCATATTTTGTGGTAGATTTTTCTAGTTACAGGCTTTCTGGCCTGAACAAGAGTATCAATGACAGAATCTGAGAACCCTCGCTTTGATAAGATCAAGCGTTCAATCTCCAAGCAGTCAGTTGGAGTGAGACCAGATTCGGATGTTCGAACGGACCTTGAACAAGAAGGTCTCGTCTCAAAGGTAGCTTCCATGGTGGAGCCGATGACATATTCACCAGGTCTGCATACCAAGTCCTGCGTGGCCACGCAGGAGCTATCAAGATCACCGATGCCCTCTCCTGATTGATCCTGGCTACCAGCCTGGGGATGAGAGGAAACGGCGGGAATACATAAGCTAGTTTTAAGGTCCAAGGTGCTACTAGTGCATCTACTAGAGTCGCCTTGGGATCCCTGGATCTGGACCAGTAGCAAGGAACCTTGAAGTTCTGACGAGAGGCCATCAGATCCATGTCTGGAATGCCCCACAATTGAGTAATTTGGGCAAAGATTTCCGGATGGAGTTCCCACTCCCCCGGATGAAATGTCTGACGACTCAGAAAATCCGCCTCCCAATTTTCCACTCCTGGGATGTGGATTGCAGACAAGTGGCAGGAGTGAGTCTCCGCCCATTGAATGATTTTGGTCACTTCTTCCATCGCCAGGGAACTCCTTGTTCCCCCCTGATGGTTGATGTACGCAACAGTCGTCATGTTGTCTGATTGAAACCGTATGAACTTGGCCTTTGCTAGCTGAGGCCAAGCCTTGAGAGCATTGAATATCGCTCTCAGTTCCAGAATATTTATCGGGAGAAGAGATTCTTCCCGAGACCAAAGACCCTGAGCTTTCAGGGGTCCCCAGACCGCGCCCCAGCCCACCAGACTGGCGTCGGTCGTGACAATGACCCACTCTGGTCTGCGGAAGCTCATCCCCTGTGACAGGTTGTCCAGGGACAGCCACCAACGGAGTGAATCTCTGGTCCTCTGATCTACTTGTATCAAGTCTGTATAGTCCCCATTCCACTGACTGAGCATGCACAGTTGTAATGGTCTTAGATGAATTCGCGCAAAAGGAACTATGTCCATTGCCGCTACCATCAAACCTATTACTTCCATGCACTGCGCTATGGAAGGAAGAGGAACAGAATGAAGTATTTGACAAGAGTTTAGAAGTTTTGATTTTCTGGCCTCTGTCAGAAAAATCCTCATTTCTAAGGAGTCTATTATTGTTCCCAAGAAGGGAACCCTTGTTGACGGAGATAGCGAACTTTTTTCTACGTTCACTTTCCACCCGTGAGATCTGAGAAAGGCCAGGACAATGTCCGTGTGAGCCTTTGCTTGTGGAAGGGACGACGCTTGAATCAGAATGTCGTCCAAGTAAGGTACTACTGCAATGCCCCTTGGTCTTAGCACCGCTAGAAGGGACCCTAGTACCTTTGTGAAAATTCTTGGAGCAGTGGCTAATCCGAACGGAAGTGCCACAAACTGGTAATGCTTGTCCAGGAATGCGAACCTTAGGAACCGATGATGTTCCTTGTGGATAGGAATATGTAGATATGCATCCTTTAAATCCACCGTGGTCATGAATTGACCTTCCTGGATGGAAGGAAGAATTGTTCGAATGGTTTCCATTTTGAATGATGGAACCTTGAGAAACTTGTTTAGGATCTTGAGATCTAAGATTGGTCTGAATGTTCCCTCTTTTTTGGGAACTACGAACAGATTGGAGTAGAACCCCATCCCTTGTTCTCCTAATGGAACAGGATGAATCACTCCCATTTTTAACAGGTCTTCTACACAATGTAAGAATGCCTGTTTTTTTATGTGGTCTGAAGACAATTGAGACCTGTGGAACCTCCCCCTTGGGGGAAGCCCCTTGAATTCCAGAAGATAACCTTGGGAGACTATTTCTAGTGCCCAAGGATCCAGAACATCTCTTGCCCAAGCCTGAGCGAAGAGAGAGAGTCTGCCCCCCACCAGATCCGGTCCCGGATCGGGGGCCAACATCTCATGCTGTCTTGGTAGCAGTGGCAGGTTTCTTGGCCTGCTTTCCTTTGTTCCAGCCTTGCATTGGCCTCCAGGCTGGCTTGGCTTGAGAAGTATTACCCTCTTGCTTAGAGGACGTAGCACTTGGGGCTGGTCCGTTTCTGCGAAAGGGACGAAAATTAGGTTTATTTTTGGCTTTCAAAGACCTATCCTGAGGAAGGGCGTGGCCCTTGCCCCCAGTGATATCAGAGATAATCTCTTTCAAGTCAGGGCCAAACAGCGTTTTCCCCTTGAAAGGAATGTTAAGCAATTTGTTCTTGGAAGACGCATCCGCTGACCAAGATTTTAGCCAAAGCGCTCTGCGCGCCACAATAGCAAAACCAGAATTTTTCGCCGCTAACCTAGCCAATTGCAAAGTGGCGTCTAGGGTGAAAGAATTAGCCAATTTGAGAGCATGAATTCTGTCCATAATCTCCTCATAAGAAGAAGAATTATTATTGAGCGCCTTTTCTAGTTCATCGAACCAGAAACACGCTGCTGTAGTGACAGGAACAATGCATGAAATTGGTTGTAGAAGGTAACCTTGCTGAACAAACATCTTTTTAAGCAAACCCTCTAATTTTTTATCCATAGGATCTTTGAAAGCACAACTATCTTCTATGGGTATAGTGGTGCGTTTGTTTAGAGTAGAAACCGCCCCCTCGACCTTGGGGACTGTCTGCCATAAGTCCTTTCTGGGGTCGACCATAGGAAACAATTTCTTAAATATGGGGGGAGGGACGAAAGGTATACCGGGCCTTTCCCATTCTTTATTTACAATGTCCGCCACCCGCTTGGGTATAGGAAAAGCTTCGGGGGGCCCCGGGACCTCTAGGAACTTGTCCATTTTACATAATTTCTCTGGAATGACCAAATTCTCACAATCATCCAGAGTAGATAACACCTCCTTAAGCAGAGCGCGGAGATGTTCCAATTTAAATTTAAATGTAATCACATCAGGTTCAGCTTGTTGAGAAATTTTCCCTGAATCTGAAATTTCTCCCTCAGACAAAACCTCCCTGGCCCCCTCAGACTGGTGTAGGGGCACTTCAGAACCAATATCATCAGCGTCCTCATGCTCTTCAGTATTTTCTAAAACAGAGCAGTCGCGCTTTCGCTGATAAGTGGGCATTTTGGCTAAAATGTTTTTGATAGAATTATCCATTACAGCCGTTAATTGTTGCATAGTAAGGAGTATTGGCGCACTAGATGTACTAGGGGCCTCCTGTGTGGGCAAGACTGGTGTAGACGAAGGAGGGGATGATGCAGTACCATGCTTACTCCCCTCACTTGAGGAATCATCTTGGGCATCATTTTCTCTAAATTTTGTGTCACATAAATCACATCTATTTAAATGAGAAGGAACCTTGGCTTCCCCACATACAGAACACAGTTTATCTGGTAGTTCAGACATGTTAAACAGGCATAAACTTGATAACAAAGTACAAAAAACGTTTTAAAATAAAACCGTTACTGTCACTTTAAATTTTAAACTGAACACACTTTATTACTGCATATGTGAAAAAGTATGAAGGAATTGTTCAAAATTCACCAAAATTTCACCACAGTGTCTTAAAGCCTTAAAAGTATTGCACACCAAATTTGGAAGCTTTAACCCTTAAAATAACGGAACCGGAGCCGTTTTTATATTTAACCCCTTTACAGTCCCTGGTATCTGCTTTGCTGAGACCCAACCAAGCCCAAAGGGGAATACGATACCAAATGACGCCTTCAGAAAGTCTTTTCTATGTATCAGAGCTCCTCACACATGCATCTGCATGTCATGCTTCCCAAAAACAAGTGCGCAATAGAGGCGCGAAAATGAGACTCTGCCTATGATTAGGGAAAGCCCCTAGAGAATAAGGTGTCCAATACAGTGCCTGCCGGTTATTTTACATAGTTCCCAAGATTAAAATAATTCCTCAAGGCTATGGAGTATAAAATATGCTTATATATAAATCGTTTTAGCCCAGAAAATGTCTACAGTCTTAAAAGCCCTTGTGAAGCCCTTTTTTCTCTTTATGTAATAAAAATGGCTTACCGGATCCCATAGGGAAAATGACAGCTTCCAGCATTACATCGTCTTGTTAGAAATGTGTCATACCTCAAGCAGCCAAAGTCTGCTCCCTGTTTCCCCCAACTGAAGTTAATTCCTCTCAACAGTCCTGTGTGGAAACAGCCATCGATTTTAGTAACGGTTGCTAAAATCATTTTCCTCTTACAAACAGAAATCTTCATCTCTTTTCTGTTTCAGAGTAAATAGTACATACCAGCACTATTTTAAAATAACAAACTCTTGATTGAATAATAAAAACTACAGTTAAACACCAAAAAACTCTAAGCCATCTCCGTGGAGATGTTGCCTGTACAACGGCAAAGAGAATGACTGGGGAAGGCGGAGCCTAGGAGGGATCATGTGACCAGCTTTGCTGGGCTATTTGCCATTTCCTGTTGGGGAGGAGAATATCCCACAAGTAAGGATGACGCCGTGGACCGGACACACCTATGTTGGAGAAATAAATATTTTATCAAATATGTTAGTACCATTGATTTTTGCGTTTTTATATTGACCACTTGCTTCAATTATGATATTATAATAAACCCAGCACTAGTATCAGGTTACCACCTTAGTTGCCAAACACATATAGGTGAAGATATTTTAAGTTGTCAGTTATTCAAATTTGGCAGAATGAGAGACTCGCATAACAGCTGGCTAAAGTAAGCCTCTTCTATAGCGGAGGCTATCATTAATATTACTTCTGGCTAATAAAGATCCAACATTCACATCACCATCTGAAAAAGTCTCTACTATATCGGAGACTGTATTATTGTTAACCTGCTCAAATTTCACACACGCATATATTCTGTAATTATAGAAGGTATAATAGCGAGCGAGCGGCTAAAAACAGTGAGGTACTGTGACCTCGTGAACAATGCCCCTGACGCGCGTTTCACATAACGCTTCTTCAGAGGGGTACGCGCTCGCTATTATACCTTCTATAATTACAGAATATATGCGTGTGTGAAATTTGAGCAGGTTAACAATAATACAGTCTCCGATATAGTAGAGACTTTTTCAGATGGTGATGTGAATGTTGGATCTTTATTAGCCAGAAGTAATATTAATGATAGCCTCCGCTATAGAAGAGGCTTACTTTAGCCAGCTGTTATGCGAGTCTCTCATTCTGCCAAATTTGAATAACTGACAACTTAAAATATCTTCACCTATATGTGTTTGGCAACTAAGGTGGTAACCTGATACTAGTGCTGGGTTTATTATAATATCATAATTGAAGCAAGTGGTCAATATAAAAACGCAAAAATCAATGGTACTAACATATATGATAAAATATTTATTTTGTATTACCTTAAGTACCTTTCTATATACAGTAATGTAATGACATTCCGTCATTGACTAAAGCAACATTAATAACAGTGCAGCCTAGCAAATATTTCCCTGCTACTGAGGGAAATCTGGTATCGGTTTGCTTTTCCGGTTGTGCTAATATGTATCAAACATACATTTTTATTTATTAGCAAGCACGTGTATACCGGTCAAACCATTGAGAACACTGGGTTACAAAAAAAAACGCATTGGTTAGGCCTGTATCTTTTCTGAGCAATACAGCTGAACCTAAGCTCTCAGTTATAACGCAATATATTTAACCCATTACTGTGATATCGGGTGCTATTTTTGCTTACTACTAGTGCACACACAACTGAGCTTTATGAGATTCTAAACACCTAACCTGACTACTATATAAATACATATTATTTTCTGAACACACCATCCAAGGGTCCATAATTTACTGTGCAAAGTTAACCTGCACATTATTAATAATCTAAGGAATCTTACAGCATTTGCCCATATCAGATATCCTTGAGAGTATTATTTGCAGAGATTACCGCAATACCATTATTTCTGTTTCCCTCGCTATATATTGGATTTTTCTAATTAAAGAAACGAGTTTGAGCTATTTTTAATCAGTGTATGTGTGAATGTTTGTCTGAGTCCTGCTGGACTTTATTTTTGTCTCCTAATAAAGATTTTTCAGTATGAATGGTTTTCTGAGACAATTTTAACTACATTAAAATCTCTAACTGGGTATTTGGGGTTCCATTTACCCCCTGATATAGAGCATTGTTCTCCCATACAAATTTACCACTTTGTGTTGATAATTTAAATCAGTGGGTTTTTTCAAGATATATATTTAGAGTCAGACAGGCCTAGCCCTTTTCTTGCAAGATCTCTCTTTGTCTTTGCAATAAATGGTACATACAGAAAGAGTTGAGTGTTGGGATTAAAGAATATCAATTGTGATATCTGAGTATAATCCCTGCACCATTGATTCAGCATACAAAGCTGCAGAGGTTTCATATGAAAACGAGCAATGGGGATCGCGTCCAATGCTGCAGTCATGAGACCTAAAACTTCCATGCACATAGCCACTGAAGGGAATGATCGATACTGAAGGTTTAGACAGGCTGAAACCAATTTCATTCGTCTCTTGTCTGTTAAAAACAGTCATGGACACTGAATCTAACTGGAAACCTAAAAAGGTGACTCGTCTGAGGAATCAAGAAACTCTTTGGTAATTGATCCTCCAACCATGTCTTTAAAGAAACAACACTAGTTGATTTGTGTGAGATACTACTAAATGTAAAGACTGATCTAGTACCAAGATATCGTCCAAATAAGGAAATACCCTGCTCTCTGATTACAGACGAGAACCTTCGAAAAGATTCTTAGAGCTGTCGCTAGGCCAAATGAAGGAGCAACAAATTGGTAATGCTTGTCTAGAAAAGAGAATCTCAGAAACCGATAGTGGTCTGGATGAATAGGAATGTGAAGATATGCATCCTGTAAGTCTATTGTGGACATGTAATGACCTTGCTGAACAAAAGGCAGAATCTTGAAAGTTGGGACCCTTACAAAACAATTCAAAAACTTCAGGTCTAGAACTGGTCTGAATTAATTTTCTTTCTTTGGAACAATGAATAGATTTGAATAAAACCCCAGACCCTATGTTCCTGAAGCGGAACTGGTATAATTAGCCCTGAAAGCTCCAGATCTGAAACACACTTCAGAAAAGCCTGAGCTTTCACAGGATTTGTTGGAACATGAGAGAGAAAGAATATTCTCACAGGAGGTCTTACTCTGAAACCTATTCGATACCCTTGAGAGATAATGATCTGAATCCACTGATTTTGAACAGAATCTGCCCAAATGTCTTGAAATAATTTCAATCTGCCCCCTACCAGCTGAACTGGATTGAGGGCCGCACCTTCATGCAGACTTGGGGGCTGGCTTTGATTTTTTAAAAGGCTTGGATTTATTCCAACTTGAAGATGTTGAATTGGAACCAGAGTCTTTGGGGAAGGAGTGGTTTTCGATTCACTATTCTGACGAAAGTGATTAGAAGCTTTAGATTTACCCTTAGATTTTTATCTTGATGCAAAAAAACTCCCTCCCCTCAAGTGATAGTGGAAATAATAGAATCCAACTGGGAACCAAAATGATTACTCTGGAAAAATAGAGATAGTAATCTAGATTTAGATACAATGTCAGCATTCCATAGATTTAACTTCAATCTTGATGATATTAAAAATAGCATCACAGATAAAATGATTAGCATGTTGAAGCAAACTAACAATGCTAGACAAATTAGGATCTGTTTCCTGTTGTGCTAAGCTATCTAACCAAAAAGTTGATGCAGCCGCAACATCAGCCATTGAAATGGCAGGCCTGAGAATATAGCCAGAATGTAAATAAGCTTTCCTTAGATAAGATTCAATTTCCAAATTAAAGGATCCTTAAAAGAAGTACTATCTTCCATAGGAATAGTAGTACGCTTGGCAAGAGTAGAAATAGCCCCATCAACTTTAGGGACTTTTTCCCAAAACTCTAATTTAGCCACTGGCAAAGGGTACAACCTTTTAAACCTAAAATAAGGAACAAAAGAAGCACTAGGCTTAGTCCATTCCTTAGCAATCACATCAGAAATAGCATGAGGAACAGGGAAAACCTCAGAAGTAATCACAGATGGTTTATAAACAAAATTTAAACGTTTACTGGTTTTGTTATCAAGAGGACCAGACTCCTCAATATCCAAAGTAACCAACACTTCTTTCAACAAAGAATGAATATACTCAATCTTAAAAGGGTAAGTAGATTCATCAATGTCTGAGGTAGGATCTTCTTAACCAGAGAGATCCTCATCAGAGGAGGATATTTCAGTATGTTGTCGGTCATTACATAATTCATCAGTTTTATGAGAAGTTTTAAAATACCTTTTACGTTTATTAGAAGGCGGAATAGCAGACATAGCCTTCTGTATTGCATCAGCAATATAATTTTTCATACCAACAGGGATATCATGTACATTAGATGTTGAGGGAACAACAGATACTCTACTAGTACTGATAGAAACATTTTCGCATTGCAAAAGCTTATCATGAGAACTGTTACATACTACAGCCAGAGATATAATCACAGCTAATTTACAACAGATACACATAGCTTTGGAAGAACTGTGTTCAGGCAGCATGGTTCCTACAGTAGCTTCTGGGACAGGATCAGATTGAGACATCTTGCAAAATGTAAAAGAAAAATAGCATTTAAACAAAATATTCAATTTCCTCATATAGCAGTTTCAGGAATGGGAAAAAATGCAAATGCTAAAATAAGCAAAAAAGCAAACAGCATAGCCCTCTTGAGCATAAAGATGATAAGAAGCATATAGGAAGTGGGGTAAAATAAAACCAAATTTTTAGGCGCCAAGTATGGCGCACAACGCAATATCAAGTAGAAAAATGTTTTGGCGCCAACAAACATCCGGAAATGACGCAACTCCCGTCATAACAGACGCAACTTCGTGCCAAACAACCTGGCGTCAACTAAGACGTAGGAAGTGACGAACTTGAGTCATCATAGATGCACATTCGCGCCAAAAATTCTTGCGCCAAGAATGACGCAATAACAGCATTTTATGACCTTGCAAGCCTAATTTTGCCCACGAAAATTAAAGAAAAAATAAATTATGCTTACCTGATAATTTCCTTTTCTTCTGATGGAAAGAGTCCACAGCTGCATTCATTACTTTTGGGAAATAAGAACCTGGCCACCAGGAGGCGGCAAAGACACCCCAGCCAAAGGCTTAACTACTCCCACTCCCCTCATACCCCAGTCAGTCTGCCGAGGAACAAGGAACAGTAGAAGAAATATCAGGGTGAAAGGTGCCAGAAAAATAATAAGGACGCCCCACATAAAATTGCGGGTGGGGAGCTGTGGACTCTTTCCATCAGAAGAAAACAGAATTTATGCTTACCTGATAAATTGCTTTCTCTTACGGTGTATCCAGTCCACAGATTCATCCTTACTTGTGGGATATTCTGAATCCCTACAAGAAGTGGCAAAGAGAGCACACAGCATAGCTGTCCATATAGCTCCCCTCAGGCTCAGCCCCCCCAGTCATTTGACCGATGGTTAGGAGAAAAAGGAGAAACTATAGGGTGCAGTGGTGACTGTAGTTTTACTAAAATAAATTTGAACCTGACTTAATTGCCAGGGCGGGTCGTGGACTGGATACACCGTAAGAGAAAGTAATTTATCAGGTAAGCATAAATTACCAATACCAAAGCTTTAGGACACGGATGAAGGGAGGGAACAAGTCAGGTAACCTAAACGGAAGGCACCACTGCTTGCAAAACCTTTCTCCCAAAAATAGCCTCCGAAGAAGCAAAAGTATCGAATTTGTAAAATTTGGCAAATGTATGCAGTGAAGACCAAGTCGCTGCCTTACAAATCTGTTCAACAGAAGCCTCGTTCTTGAAAGCCCATGTGGAAGCCACAGCTCTAGTGGAATGAGCTGTAATTCGTTCAGGAGGCTGCTGTCCAGCAGTCTCATAAGCCAATCGGATGATGCTTTTCAGCCAGAAGGAAAGAGAGGTAGCAGTCACTTTCTGACCTCTCCTCGCACCAGAATAGACAACAAACAAGGACGATGTTTGTCTGAAATCCTTAGTTGCTTTTAAATAGAATTTTAAAGCACGAACCACATCAAGATTGTGTAACAGACGTTCCTTCTTAGAAACTAGATTAGGACACAGAGAAGGAACAATGATTTCCTGGTTAATATTCTTATTAGAAACCACTTTTGGAAGGAAACCAGGTTTGGTACGCAAAACAACCTTATCTGTATGGAACACCAGATAGGGTGAATTACACTGCAAAGCAGACAATTCTGAAACTCTTCGAGCAGAAGAAATAGCTACCAAAAACAAAACCTTCCAAGATAATTACTTAATATCTATGGAATGCAAAGGTTCAAACGGAACCCCTTGAAGAACTGAAAGAACTAAATTTAGACTCCATGGAGGAGCCACAGGTCTGTAGACAGGCTTGATTCTAACTAGGGCCTGTGCAAACGCCTGAACGACTGGTACAGCTGCCAGACGCTTGTGTAACAGAATAGACAGAGCAGATATCTGTCCCTTTAAGGAACTAGCTGACAAACCTTTCTCCAATCCTTCTTGGAGAAAAGACAATATCCTTGGAATCCTAACCTTACTCCACGAGTAACCTTTGGATTCACACCAACAAAGATATTTCCGCCATATCTTATGGTAAATTTTCCTGGTGACAGGCTTTCTAGCCTGGATCAGAGTATCTATAACTGATTCAGAGAACCCACGCTTAGCTAGAATTAAGCGTTCAATCTCCAGTCAGTTGCAGAGAAACTAGATTTGGATGCTTGAATGGACCTTGAATTAGAAGATCCTGCCTCGATGGCAGATTCCATGGTGGAGCCGATGACATGTCCACCAGGTCTGCATAACAAGTCCTGCGTGGCCATGCAGGCGCTATCAGAATTACCGAAGCCTTCTCCTGTTTGATTCTGGCTACTAGCCGAGGGAGAAGAGGAAACGGTGGAAAGACATAAGCTAGACTGAATGACCAAGGCGCTACTAAAGCATCAATCAATGCCGCCTTGGGATCCCTGGACCTGGAAGGGGAAGTTTGGAGTTCTGACGGGACGCCATCAGATCCAATTCTGGAATGCCCCATCGCTGGGTTAGCTGAGCAAAGACCTCTGGGTGGAGTTCCCACTCCCCCGGATGGAAAGTCTGACGACTCAGATAATCCGCCTCCCAGTTGTCTACTCCTGGGATGTGAATTGCAGATAGATGGCAGGAGTGATCCTCCGCCCATTTGATGATCTTGGTTACTTCCTTCATCGCCAGGGAACTCTTTGTTCCTCCCTGATGATTGATGTACGCTACAGTCGTGATGTTGTCCGACTGAAATCTGATGAATTTGGCCTCCGCTAGTTGAGGCCAGGCCTGGAGCGTATTGAATATCGCTCTCAGTTCCAAAATGTTTATCGGGAGAAGAGATTCTTCCCGAGACCATAGACTTTGAGCTTTCAGGGAGTCCCAGACCGCACCCCAGCCTAACAGACTGGCATCGGTCGTGACAATGATCCACTCCGGTCTGCGGAAACTCATTCCCTGAGACAGGTGATCCTGAGACAACCACCAGAGAAGAGAGTCTCTGGCTTTCTGGTCCATTTGTATTTGAGGAGACAAATCTGCATAATCCCCATTCCACTGTTTGAGCATGCACAGTTGCAGTGGTCTTAGATGAATTCAGGCAAAAGGGACTACGTCCATTGCCGCAACCATTAGACCGATTACCTCCATGCACTGAGCCCCAGAAGGCCGAGGAATGGAATGAAGAACTCGGCAAGTATTCAAAAGTTTTGACTTCCTGACTTCTGTCAGAAAGATTTTCATTTCTACCGAGTCTATTAGTGTTCCCAGGAAGGGAACCCTTGTGAGCGGGGACAGAGAACTTTTTTCTACGTTCACCTTCCTCCCGTGAGACCTTAGAAAGGCCAGAACGATGTCCGTATGAGCTTTTGCTCTGTGAAAAGACGACGCCTGTATTAAGATGTCGTCTAGGTAAGGTGCTACTGCAATGCCCCGCGGTCTTAGTACCGCTAGAAGGGACCCTAGCACCTTTGTGAAAATTCTGGGAGCGGTGGCCAACCCGAAAGGAAGGGCCATGAACTGGTAATGCGTGTTTAGAAAGGCGAACCTTAGGAACTGATGATGATCTTTGTGGATAGGAATATGTAGGTACGCATCCTTTAGATCCACGGTAGTCATATATTGACCTTCCTGGATCATCGGCAAGATTGTCCGAATAGTTTCCATTTTGAAAGATGGAACTCTGAGGAATTTGTTTAGAATTTTTAGATCCAGGATTGGCCTGAAAGTTCCTTCCTTTTTGGGAACTACAAACAGGTTTGAGTAAAATCCCAGTCCTTGTTCTGCAATTGGAACTGGGTGTATCACTCCCATCTTTGGAAGATCTTCGACACAGCGTAAGAACGCCTGTTTCTTTGTTTGGTCTGAAGACAAACGAGAAATGTGGAACCTTCCCCTTGGGGGAGAGTCCTTGAATTCTAGAAGATACCCCTGAGCAACAATTTCTAATGCCCAGGGATCTGGAACGTCTCTTGCCCAAGCCTGAGCAAAGAGAGAAAGTCTGCCCCCTACTAGATCCGGTCCCGGATCGGGGGCTACCCCTTCATGCTGTCTTGGCAGCAGGCGCAGGCTTCTTGGCCTGTTTACCCTTATTCCAGCCCTGCAAGGGTTTCCAGGTTGCTTTAGGCTGAGAAGCGTTACCCTCTTGCTTAGCGGCAGCAGAGGATGAAGCAGGTCCGCTCCTGAAGTTGCGAAAGGAGCGAAAATTAGCCTTGTTTTTGGCCTTGAATGGTCTATCCTGCGGGAGGGCATGACCTTTCCCCCCAGTGATATCCGCGATAATTTCTTTCAACTCGGGACCAAAAAGGGTCTTTCCCTTGAAAGGAATGTTTAGCAATTTTGTTTTGGACGACACGTCAGCTCTTCGCGCCATAATGGCGAAACCTGAATTTTTCGCCACTAACTTAGCTAATTGGAAAGCGGCATCAGTGATAAAAGAATTAGCCTGCTTTAAAGCGTGAATTCTATCCATGACTTCGTCATATGAAGTCTCCCTCTGGAGTGACTCCTCCAGCGCCTCAAACCAAAAAGCCGCTGCAGTAGTTACAGGAATAATGCAGGCAATTGGCTGGAGAAGGAAAACATAATTTATGTAAGAACTTACCTGATAAATTCATTTCTTTCATATTAGCAAGAGTCCATGAGCTAGTGACGTATGGGATATACATTCCTACCAGGAGGGGCAAAGTTTCCCAAACCTTAAAATGCCTATAAATACACCCCTCACCACACCCACAATTCAGTTTAACGAATAGCCAAGAAGTGGGGTGATAAGAAAAAAGTGCGAAAGCATATAAAATAAGGAATTGGAATAATTGTGCTTTATACAAAATCCTAACCACCACAAAAAAAGGGCGGGCCTCATGGACTCTTGCTAATATGAAAGAAATGAATTTATCAGGTAAGTTCTTACATAAATTATGTTTTCTTTCATGTAATTAGCAAGAGTCCATGAGCTAGTGATGCATGGGATAATGACTACCCAAGAAGTGGATCTTTCCACACAAGAGTCACTAGAGAGGGAGGGATAAAATAAAGACAGCCAATTCCTGCTTAAAATAATCCACACCCAAAATAAAGTTTAATGAAAAACATAAGCAGAAGATTCAAACTGAAACCGCTGCCTGAAGTACTTTTCTACCAAAAACTGCTTCAGAAGAAGAAAATACATCAAAATGGTAGAATTTAGTAAAAGTATGCAAAGAGGACCAAGTCGCTGCTTTGCAGATCTGGTCAACCGAAGCTTCATTCCTAAACGCCCAGGAAGTAGAAACTGACCTAGTAGAATGAGCTGTAATTCTCTGAGGCGGAGTTTTACCCGACTCAACATAGGCAAGATGAATTAAAGATTTCAACCAAGATGCCAACGAAATGGCAGAAGCTTTCTGGCCTTTTCTAGAACCGGAAAAAATAACAAATAGACTAGAAGTCTTACGAAAAGATTTCGTAGCTTCAACATAATATTTCAAAGCTCTAACAACATCCAAAGAATGCAACGATTTCTCCTTAGAATTCTTAGGATTAGGACATAATGAAGGAACCACAATTTCTCTACTAATGTTGTTGGAATTCACAACTTTAGGTAAAAATTCAAAAGAAGTTCGCAACACCGCCTTATCCTGATGAAAAATCAGAAAAGGAGACTCACAAGAAAGAGCAGATAATTCAGAAACTCTTCTGGCAGAAGAGATGGCCAAAAGGAACAAAAAACTTTCCAAGAAAGTAATTTAATATCCAATGAATGCATAGGTTCAAATGGAGGAGCTTGAAGAGCCCCCAGAACCAAATTCAAACTCCAAGGAGGAGAAATTGACTTAATGACAGGCTTTATACGAAAGCTTGTACAAAACAATGAATATCAGGAAGAATAGCAATCTTTCTGTGAAAAAGAACAGAAAGAGCAGAGATTTGACCTTTCAAGGAACTTGCGGACAAACCCTTATCTAAACCATCCTGAAGAATACTGTAATATTCTCGGTATTCTAAAAGAATGCCAAGAAAAATGATGAGAAAGACACCAAGAAATATAAGTCTTCCAGACTCTATAATATATCTCTCTGGATACAGATGTACGAGCCTGTAACATAGTATTAATCACAGAGTCAGAGAAACCTCTTTGACCAAGAATCAAGCGTTCAATCGCCATACCTTTAAATTTAAGGATTTCAGATCCTGATGGAAAAAAAAGGACCTTGAGACAAAAGGTCTGGTCTTAACGGAAGAGTCCACGGTTGGCAAGAGGCCATCCGGACAAGATCCGCATACCAAAACCTGTAAGACCATGCCGGAGCTACCAGCAGAACAAACGAGCATTCCTTCAGAATCTTGGAGGTTACTCTTGGAAGAAGAACTAGAGGCGGAAAGATATAGGGAGGATGATACTTCCAAGGAAGTGATAATGCATCCACTGCCTCCGCCTGAGGATCCCGGGATCTGGACAGATACCTGGGAAGTTTCTTGTTTAGATGAGAAGCCATCAGATCTATTTCTGGAAGTTCCTACATTTGAACAATCTGAAGAAATACCTCTGGGTGAAGAGACCATTCGCCCGGATGCAACGTTTGACGACTGAGATAATCCGCTTTCCAATTGTCCATACCTGGGATATGAACCGCAGAGATTAGACAGGAGCTGGATTCCGCCCAAACCAAAATTCGAGATACTTCTTTCATAGCCAGAGGACTGTGAGTCCCTCCTTGATGATTGATGTATGCCACAGTTGTGACATTGTCTATCTGAAAACAAATGAACAACTCTCTCTTCAGAAGAGGCCAAGACTGAAGAGCTCTGAAAATTGCACGGAGTTCCAAAATATTGATCGGAAATTTCACCTCCTGAGATTCCCAAACCCCTTGTGCCGTCAGATACCCCCACACAGCTCCCCAACCTGTAAGACTTGCATCTGTTGAGATTATAGTCCAGGTCGGAAGAACAAAGAAGCCCCCTGAACTAAACGATGGTGATCTGTCCACCATGTCAGAGAGTGTTGTAAAATCGGTTTAAAGATATTAATTGAGATATCTTTGAGTAATCCCTGCACCATTGGTTCAGCATACAGAGCTGAAGAGGTCGCATGTGAAAACGAGCAAAGGAGATCGCATCTGATGCGGCAGTCCTAAGACCCAACATTTCCATGCATAAGGCTACCAAAGGGAAGGATTGTGACTGAAGGTTTTGACAAGCTGATATCAATGTTAAACTTCTCTTGTCTGACAAGGACAGAGTCATAGACACTGAATTTATCTAGAAACCTAAAAAGGTTACCCTTGTCTGAGGAATCAATGAACTGATTGGTAAATTGATCCTCCAACCATGAACTTGAAGAAACAACACAAGTCGATTCGTATGAGATTCTTCGAAAATGAGAAGACTGAGCAAATACCAAGATATCGTCCAAATAAGGAAATACCAAAACCCTATTCTCTGATTACAGAAAGAAGGGCACCGAGAACCTTTGAAAAAAAATTCTTGGAACTGAGGCTAAGCCAAACGGTAGAGCCACAAAACTGGTAATGCTTGTCTAAAAAGAGAATCTCAGACACTAAAAGTGATCTGGATGAATCGGAATATGCAGATACACATCCTGTAAATCTATTGTAGACATATAATGCCCTTGCTAAACAAAAGGCAGGATAGTCCTACAGTAACCATCTTGAATGTTGGTATCCTAACATAATGATTCAATAATGATAGATCCGGAACTGGTCTGAAGGAATTGACCTTCTTTGGTACAATGAAGAGATAAAATAAGACCCCAGCCCCTGTTCCAGAACTGGAACTGGCATAAATACTCCAGCCAACTCTAGATCTGAAACACATTTCAGAAATGCTGATCCTTTGCTGTGTTAACTGGGACACGGGAAAGAAAAGAATCTCTTAGCAGGAGGCCTTAACTTGAAGCCAATTCTGTACCTTTCTGAAACAATGTTTCTGAAACCAGAGATTAAGAACGGAATTGATCCAAATTTCTTTGAAGAAAACGTAATCTGCCCCATACCAGCTGAGCTGGAATAAGGGCCGCACCTTCATAGGTACTTAGGAGCTGGCTATAGGTTTCTATAAGGCTTGGATATATTCCAAACTGGAAATAGTTTCCAAACTGATACCGCTCCTGAGGATGAAGGATCAGGCTTTTGTTCCTTGTGAGGAAAGGAACGAAAATGATTATTTACCCTGGAAAGAAAGGGAAAGCAAAGTTGACTTAGAAGACATGTCAGCATTCCAAGTTTAATCCATAAAGCTATTCTAGCTAAAATAGCTAGAGACATATACCTGACATCAACTCTAATGATATCAAAAGATGGTATCACCAATAAAATTATTAGCATGTTATAGAATAAAAATAATGCTATAAAATTATGATCTGTTACTTGTTGCGCTAAAGCTTCTAACCAAAAAGTTGAAGCTGCAGCAACATCCGCTAAAAATATAGCAGGTCTAAGAAGATTACCTGAACATAAGTAAGCTTTTCTTAGAAAGGAATCAATTTTCCTATCTAAAGGATCCTTAAATGAAGTACTATCTGCCGTAGGAATAGTAGTACATTAGCAGGAGTAGAGACAGCCCCATAACCTTAGGGATTTTTGTCCCAAAAAACTCTAATCTGTCAGATGGCACAGGATATAATTTGCTTAAACGTCTAGAAGGAGTAAATAAATTACCCAAATTATTCCATTCCCTGGAAATTACTTCAGAAATAGCATCAGGGAGATAAAACACTTCTGGAATAACTACAGGAGATTTAAAAACCTTATTTAAACGTTTACATTTAGTATCAAGAGGACCAGAATCCTCTATTTCTAATGCAAATAACACTTCTTTAAGTAAAGAACGAATAAATTCCATCTTGAACAAATACAAAGATTTATCAGCATCAACCTCTGAGACAGAAACCTCAGAACCAGAAGAACCATTATCAGTATCAGAATGATGATGTTCATTTAAAAATTCATCTGAAAAAAAGAGAAGTTTTAAAAGACTTTTATGTATACTAGAAGGAAAAATAACAGACATAGCCTTCTTAATGGATTTAAAAAATAAAATCTCTTATGTTATCAGGAACACTCTGAAAATTAGATGTTGACGGAACAGCAACAGGTAATGTAACAGTACTAAAGGAAATTTTATCTGCATTAATAAGTTTGACATGACATGCAATACAAATAACAGCTGGAGAAACAGATACCAAAAGTTTATAGCAGATACACTTAGCTTGGTAGCTCCAGCATTGTGCAGTGATTTTCCTGAAGTATCTTCTGACTCAGTTGCAACGTGGAACATCTTGCAATATGTAAAAGAAAAAAAACAACATATAAAGCAAAATTGATCAAATTCCTTAAATGACAGTTTCAGGAATGGGAAAAAATGCCAAAGAACAAGCTTCTAGCAACCAGAAGCAATAAAAAATGAGACTTAAATAATGTGGAGACAAAAGTGACGCCCATATTTTTTCGCGCCAAATAAGACGCCCACATTATTTGGCGCCTAAATGCTTTTTGGCGCCAAAAATGACGCCACAATCCGGAACGCCGACATCTTTGGCGCAAAATAACGTCAAAGAATGACGCAACTTCCGGCGACACGTATGACGCCGGAAACGGAAATAGAATTTTTGCGCCAAAAAAGTCCGCGCCAAGAATGACGCAATAAAATGAAGCATTTTCAGCCCCCGCGAGCCTAACAGCCCACAGTGAAAAAGTCAAATTTTAAGGTAAAAAATGTTAAATTAAAATGCATTATCCCAAATATGAAACTGACTGTCTGAAAAATAAGGAAAGTTGAACATTCTGAGTCAAGGCAAATAAATGTTTGAATACATATATTTAGAACTTTATAAACAAAGTGCCCAACCATAGCTAGGAGTGTCACAGAAAATAAGACTTACTTACCCCAGGACACTCATCTACATATAGCAGATAGCCAAACCAGTACTGAAACGAGAATCAGCAGAGGTAATGGTATATATAAGAGTATATCGTCGATCTGAAAAGGGAGGTAAGAGATGAATCTCTACGACCGATAACAGAGAACCTATGAAATAGACCCCGTAGAAGGAGATCACTGCATTCAAATAGGCAATACTCTCCTCACATCCCTCTGACATTCACTGCACGCTGAGAGGAAAACCGGGCTCCAACTTGCTGCGGAGCGCATATCAACGTAGAATCTAGCACAAACTTACTTCACCACCTCCATCAGAGGCAAAGTTTGTAAAACTGAATTGTGGGTGTGGTGAGGGGTGTATTTATAGGCATTTTAAGGTTTGGGAAACTTTGCCCCTCCTGGTAGGAATGTATATCCCATACGTCACTAGCTCATGGACTCTTGCTAATTACATGAAAGAAACCTTGCTGAACAAACATTTTCTTCAGCAAACCTTCCAATTTTTTATCCATAGGATCTTTGAAAGCACAACTGTCCTCTATTGGTATAGTTGTACGCTTAGCAAGCGTTGAAACAGCGTCCCGCCTGGGGTCGTTTATGGGGAACATTTTCTTAAAAATAGGGGGGGGAACATTTTCTTAAAAATAGGGGGGGGAACAAAGGGTACACCTGGTCTTTCCCACTCCCTAGTCACAATATCCGCCACCCTCTTTGGGATCGGAAACGCCTCAGTGTGTACAGGGAGCTCTAAAAACCTGTCCATTTTACACAATTTTTCTGGGACCACCATGGGGTCACAATCATCCAGCGTAGCTAAAACATCCTTAAGCAGGACGCGGAGGTGTTCCAGCTTAAATTTAAACGCTAAGGAATCTGACTCTGCCCGCTGAGAAACTTTCCCTGTGTCAGAAATTTCTCCCTCAGACAGGCCATCCCTCACTGCCACTTCAGAGTGTTGTGAGGGTACTACAGATAAATTATCCAAAGCATCGGATTGCTCATACTTTGTATTTAAAACTGAGCTATCGCGCTTTCTTTGAAAAACTGGCAGTTTGGATAAAAATGCTGCAAGGGAATTATCCATTACTGCTGCTAATTGTTGTAAAGTAATAGGGGCCAATGCGCTAGAGGTACTAGGCATCGCTTGCGCGGGCGTAACTGGTGTCGACACATGGGGAGAGGAAGGTGGACTATCCTCGTTACCTTCCGTTAAAGAATCATCTTGGGCTACATTTTTAAGTGTCACTGCCTGGTCTTTAAAATGCTTAGATGCTTTAGCACACTTTAAACACAAATGCAATGGGGGTACCGCCATGGCTTTTAAATACAAAGAACAGGGTCTATCTGAAGGCTTAGACATGTTTGACAGACTTAGACAGCACTACAATACAGTAAAAAACACTTTTTGAAAAAACGTTACTGTGCCTTTAAATAATAAACCGCACACACTTTTTTACTAAATCACCAAAAAACCTCCGATCTTGATGAAATTTTCACCACATGATCCTAATGCTTTGAAATGATTGCACACACATTTTCAAAACAATGAATCACTTATTGCCCAAACCGGAGCTAAATGAAGCAAGCTACCGGTTTAAAACACTACAGCACGGTGCCACAGTCTCTGCTGTGGCTTTACCTTCCTTAGGGATTATTTGTAGACGAAAATAAGCCTCCCTGGAGTCCTCCCTGAAGCTTCTGGGCTCTACACATGAAGCTGCATGAAACTGTCTTGTAAAACCACTGCGCAACTGAGGCGCGAAAATGAGGCCCCCTCCCTCTTCATTCTGGAGTTATGGGGCCTTCCTGAGACAGATTAGGTGTCTTTCAATATGCCAGGCGAATTAAAACCCCAAAAAAGTGTTCCAACGTCAAACACTTGAACAAATATGAGATTACACTAATAAAGTAATCAATTTAGCCCATAACAGTGTCCACCAGTACTTAAGCCCTTAACCTAAGCCATCCTTCTATACTGAGTCTCAGAAAAAGGCTTACCTTCCCCCATGGGGATTTCTGTCAGTCTTCTAGCATTACCCGGTCTTGTTAGAAAAAATGACTGAGCATACCTGAAGCAGTTAAGCCTGCAAACTGTTCCCCCCCAACTGAAGTTCTCCGGTACTCAACAGTCCTGTGTGGGAACAGCAATGGATTTTAGTTACAACATGCTAAAATCTTTTTCCTCTCAGCAGAAATCTTAATCACTTTCTGCCTCAGAGTAAATAGTACAAACTGGCACTATTTTAAAATAACAAACTCTTGATTGAAGAAATAAAAACTACAAATCTAACACCACAAACTCTTTACCCTCCCGTGGAGATGCTACTTGTTAGAGCAGCAAAGAGAATGACTGGGGGGGCGGAGCCTGAGGGGAGCTATATGGACAGCTCTGCTGTGTGCTCTCTTTGCCACTTCCTGTAGGGATTGAGAATATCCCACAAGTAAGGATGAATCCGTGGACTGGATACACCAAGAGAAAAGGAAATTATCATAAGCATAATTTATGTTTTTCTTCTTAAATGGAAAGAGTCCACAGCTGCATTCATTACTTTTGGGAAAACAATACCCAAGCTATAGAGGACACTGAATGCCAAGACGGGAGGGTACAATAGGCAGCCCATACTGAGGGCACCAGGCCTGAACCTCTACTCAATAAAAGACCCCGCTTCGACCGAAGCCGAGAACATTTTAAGAGGAAAAGCCCCAATCGACGCCCCCCGAGAAGGAGAGTATACCCTCAGACCCGAAGGAAGAGTAAACCCTCTTCTGAAATCAATGGAGCAAGTTGAAAGGAAAATCTATACCCTAGCAGACTGAGCTAACAGGATAGACTCAACAAAGCTCACACATCCAGAGGAGACTGCAAAGCGAACGCAGCACCTTAGACCGCTCGGCCATCCGGACCTGCAGACCCACACCCAGCTGGACCAACCCAGCCTCAGGGATCCAAGACAGTGGAACAAAAGAATCCCGAAACAGGTACAGGAACGAGCGTAAGGATAGCACAGCCATCCCCACAGAGTAAAAGTACAACCCGACTCTGAAAACAGACAACAAGGCCATAGACCTAATGATCTATCAAAATAAAGGCCCCACAAGTCTGACTTGGAGCCAGCAAGACCCCAGGGGGAACCAATCCCACCTGTCTGCCTCCCATCCAGGAGAAGCCCCAAGCAAGGACTCCATCTCCATAGGGAGGAGAATATCCCCTAAAGGGATGATGCCGGAACTGTCCTGAAGGCCCGAAGCCACCGGCTAATGGGAAGATAAATCCCCAACACAGTTGTCCTAGAAAAGGACCCCCCTACAAGTAGCTTGCCAAGCAGAGGCACAGTCAACCCATTCGCCTGCAGAGCAAGGAATCCACGGAAACACTGGCAAGCTGACCAGGGGAATGCAACCCTAAGGCGCACCACAAATTGGACATCCAGCGCCAGCAGCTGGGTATGAACCAACAACCCTTGAGGCGCAAGCCACACAGCTAACCACTAGATGACATGGGCTACTCTGTGGCAAAGAGTAAAAAAATACTCTGAAAACCTGGCCAACCATGACCAGGTCAGGTAGATGGAGCAAGGACATAGCCAAAGTTCCCCCTACCGTGGAACACCCCGACCAGCCCTGAGATACAAGATTCCAAAACCACCCAAAACTGGGTCAGGAAAAAGGCCAAGCGAAGCTGCAGCAACCGGAATTCTCAGGGAGAAAAACAAGTCCGGGCACCTAATAGTTCAGGAAAACCTTACCCTAGAACTAAACACCCCAACTGGCCAAAAAGCCAGACACAAGGGATATGGATGCATATCCAGAGAATCCGGATAGCGAGAAAAACTCAAAAGCCCTGAGCAAAGGAAGGAACCACCCCTAGCTAAAGTCTAACGCTCCAAGGAGCAAGGCTAGAAGTCGTATGAAGATACTTCTCAAAGCCTCAGGACAACCAAGGGATACCGCAAGCTCAAAAAATAATAATCCTACTAGCAGGACTAGTCTCCTTACCACCTCCGCACAAGCAGAGGACACAAGGAAGAGTATCAATCCCAGAAGGTTCCCGAAGGAAACAAAAACAAATAAAAGACATCCCATCGGATATAAATAAAATATAATGCAACCCGGAGGTTAACGCCCAAAAAGAAACAGGCCTACCCAGCCAAACGGAGACCTATCTTTCAAAAACTGGGAAAAATCTCAAACAAATGACAATCAGGAGATTCATCCCCACATGTCTAATGAGGTGCACCATTCAAATTAGCAGACTGAAAATCCCCGTATCTGGTAACGATAGGGTATTTCAAAAACTGAAAAACATATCTGAGCAATACACGAAGGCGCGCAATCCTGTAACGAAAGGCACAACACTGAGGGACAGTTACATCCGCGGGGAACTGTAGAGGCCCTCCCCAATGCGGAAGACCCGGGACAATAGGGCACGAGCACATTCTCAAATAAACGTCTGGACTCAATCGCCAACATTATGTGGAAGCGAAAATGTGCTGCAACCTCCGTGGGAACACGCCACCCTGCATGGAGGAATCAGAAACTGGGTTACCCGCATGTGTAGAAGTATGAATTGGTAGGGAACTCGCCTCTCGGAGGACAGGACCCCCAGAGGCGGATGGCTCAGAAGTCCCTTGTTTCCCGAGCCAGAGGAACAAGGCGCTCTGAAATGGCATACGGAACAAAACTGGTTGACATGTGTAAACAAGGCCAATCTGGATTTGTCACCGGACACAGACTCTGAAATCAAAATAGTCTCAGTATCAGAATCCTCCATAACTGAATCTGAAATTAACACAGTCTCAGCATCAGACTCCTTCATAACTGGATAGAGAATATATAAATATGGACTAAAGTAGTAAAAACAAAAACGGCACCTGGCACTTCCAATGGCTGGGGCACTCACCACATCCTATGACCAGACTCCTGCGGACTAGAAAATTCCTTCGCCACAAGGTCGGGAACGTGGAAATGGAAAACGTAACGTAACCACGCCCGAACACAAGGTGAACCGTACAGTCCAAAAGAGCGCGCCCAACCAAAAGGCCACGTCACTTCCAAAGGCCTCAATTTTCCAAACCACGCACCCATAAACATCACACATAAGCAGGTTGAATCACATAAACATAATTTTAAACCCCCCTCAGAAGATATTAACCCTCGATTCCAAGATACTTCAAGAGACTCACTGAGACCCTTATGATAAGATAGACTCGCAAGGTGGTAGCCTTGTGGGAAAACATTCACATTACAGTAAATTGATATAATAAAGTAAAATGAAACGATCTTAACGGAATCTACGCAGTGGAACATGAACACGGCCTTTCAAGTGTGACTGATAGTAGCATCGCCTCCGCCATGGACTTGAGAGAAGAAAGCAGGCAGCGGAGCAAAGTTAGACAACGCCAATTGCTTGAGGAGCTGTTAATCTGAGTCGGGATTGTTCCACAGAAAGACTCTCCCTGCATCTCCGGACTCTAACTTTCATCCAAGCCCTCACTGAGAAACTGACAGGATTACTTAAAACTCCTGTCCCATGCCGAAGAGTACTACCCTCCATAAGAGACAAAAAACATAATTTATGTAAGAACTGATAAATTCATTTCTTTCATATTAGCAAGAGTCCATGAGCTAGTGACGTATGGGATATACATTCCTACCAGGAGGGGCAAAGTTTCCCAAACCTTAAAATGCCTATAAATACACCCCTCACCACACCCACAATTCAGTTTAACGAATAGCCAAGAAGTGGGGTGATAAAAAAGGAGCGAAAGCATCAAAAAAAATAAGGAATTGGAATAATTGTGCTTTATACAAAAAATCATAACCACCACAAAAAAAGGGTGGGCCTCATGGACTCTTGCTAATATGAAAGAAATGAATTTATCAGGTAAGTTCTTACATAAATTATGTTTTCTTTCATGTAATTAGCAAGAGTCCATGAGCTAGTGACGTATGGGATAATAAATACCCAAGATGTGGAACTTCCACGCAAGAGTCACTAGAGAGGGAGGGATAAAATAAAGACAGCCAATTCCGCTGAAAAATCAATCCACTACCCAAATCAAAAAAGTTTCAATTTTATTCTTTAGTAAGAACAACCAAACTAAAATAAGCTTAAAGTTTTAGTCTAAGAACTTAAACTTGAAGCCCAGAGTAACAGTTAAGAATTGAATCCAATAAGAATCAAATAATTGATTATCTTGGAAAAAAAGAAATAAGGATTTTTTAGAAATCAAAAATTTCTTCTAAAAACAGCTAAAGACATAGATTAAACCTCATTTGTGAAAATATTCGCATGTTAATCCAATTAAGGGACCAGCCAACACACCAGACTTGCATAAAAAAAAATGCAAGACAACAAGACAAATGAAACAGCACCCAGTCTGAACCTCAAATGAGCAGTAGACTTTGTCCCTTAACAATGCTAAATAATACATAATCTGATACTTGATCTTTAAAGTAAACAGAAAAAATGGAGCAAAAGCAACATCATCCAAATAAATTACAGGTCCAAGAAAAGTACCTGAAAATTATTTTTTTTTTTCCTTAAATAGGATACAACCATTTAAAAAGAAAATAAATACTATTTTGCTATAGAAACAATAGCATAATTTAGCAGAAGTAGAGATAGCCCCATTAAATTGGAGAACCCTCAAAATTGAATTTAACTGCCGGCAAAGAATATAATTTAAAACCTTTGAAGAAAATTGTCAGCCTATTCCATTCCCTAGTATGAAGGAATGGAAAAAAACCTCTGAAGACACAGAAGATAAAATAAGCAGAAATAAAATGTTAGCTAGTTTTGAAAAAAAAAACTAGTTACCTCAATATCCAAAATAATCAACACCTTTTCAACAAAAAACAAATGTACTCTAATAAAAAATAAAAAAGTAGATTTGTTAGTGTCAATATCTGATGAAGAAAAGTTCTGAAAGAGAAAAAACATCATCAGAGAAGGATAATTCAGTATGTTGTTGGTCATTTGAAACTTCATCAAAAAGAAGTTTGAAAAAGACCTAAAATTTTTTAATAGAAGGCGCAAAGTCAGACAAAGCCTTTAACCTAGAATCAGAAAAATATTCTTATAAATTTTCTAAGTATATCTTGTACATAAGATGTAAAAAGAAAAGCAATACATAAAGCATAAATACTAATGGATTCTGCATGTAAAAGTTTATCATGATAACTTATTACAAACCATAGCTAAAGATAAAGATTCATAACATTTAAAATAAATGAACTTAGCTTTGGTAGGACTTCTTAGTCAACAGGAATCCCTCAGTATGTTCTGATCCAGGAATAATTTATGGAAAATCTTGCAATATGTAATAGAAAAAAACAACATATAAAGCAAAATTATCAAATTCCTTAAATGACAGTTTCAGGAATGGGGAAAAATGCAAAACAAACAAGCCTCTAGCAACCAGAAGCAACAAAAAAGTGAGACTTAAATAATGTGAAAAAAAGTGGCGCCAAGTATGACGCCCACATTTTTTGGCGCCAAGTATGACGCCCACACTTTTTGGCGCAAAAAAAGTCTGTAACACACATGCATCAAAAATGACGCAAACCACGTGTAAACTTCCGGCGTCAACTATGGCGCCGGAAATGACAAAATTTTGCGCCAAAAAAGTTTGCGCCAAGAATGACGCAATAAATTGAAGCATTTTCTGCCCCCGCGAGCCTAACAGCCCGCAAGGAAAAAGGTAAATTAAAAAATTTCTTTAAGGTTCTTTAAGGTTAAGGATATATACTCTTTGAGAATGAGTGATATTGAGCAATCCAGAGACTTCTGGAGTAAGTTAAACTACCCCACAGTTCCAGAGGATCTTTTGAGCACCTTAAATAAACCAATTACGGAGGAGGAAGTAAACAAAACGATAGTGAGGATGTCACTTAATAAAGCGGCAGGCCCCGATGGGTTGCCTAATGAGGCTTACAAGATCTTAGCCCCAGATGTTGCTCTCTACCTCTGCAACATGTATAATGACTTCTATGTCAATGGTAATCCGGTTCCAGTGAGCTTCTCAGACTCATTTACAACATTAATCCTGAAACCAGGTAAAGATCCAACCCAAAGAGAATCGTACCGTCCTATAGCATTACTCAATTCAGAGTACAAGATCTTGACCTCAATCCTTGCAGAAAGACTACAAAATAGCTTAATACACATAATTCACAAAGATCAAGCAGGGTTCCTGAAAAATCGAAACTCTGCCTCAAAAATAAGAGAAGTCTTGGTAATTTCTGAACATTTTGCTCAAATGTCGGGCGGGGAGGGGGGAGAGGCGGATGCCCCTGACCTCGCCATAGTGACAATTGACGCAGAAAAGGCCTTTGACTCAGTTCTATTAACACACATCTTCATATCATTGGAGAAATTCGGATTCTCGGGTAAGTTCCGGGAATTCATAGAAAATCTATACAAAAGGTCTAGGACAAATTTAATAGTTAATAATCTCACTTCTACAGCTATTGATATTCAGAGGGGCACGAGGCAGGGGTGTCCACTTTCCCCCCTCTTGTTTGACATAGCCATAGAACCTTTGGCAATCATGATTAGACAGTCTTTGCAAGGTGTCAGAATAGCTAACTACGAATTAAAAATTGCCTTATATGCCGATGACATCCTCTTGTACATTGCAAATACAAAGATTAATATCCCCAAACTCTTACGTATAATAACCAACTTCGGAACCTTTTCAGGGTATAAAATAAATGCATCTAAGTCAGAAATATTCTGGCTCAGAAAAAAGACAGACTCAGTAAGTAATTGCCCTTTTAAGGAAGTAACAACGTCATTTAAATATCTAGGCATTAATATTCCAGTTAACCCGAGGGATCTATATAAACTTAACATTTCAGCAACTCTTAATTATATACGAGAAATTAAAAACTTGGACTAATTTACCAATTTCTCTATCTGGGAGAATTGCACTCTACAAGATCGCTCTCCTCCCAAAACTCTTATATGTATTACAAAATATCCCCTTATTTATCTATGAAAAAGATATTCGATCATTAAACTCGGCAGTTAGAAACTTCCTATGGCAAGGAAAGAGGTCTAGGATATCAATCCCCAAGCTATCAGTGGGAAAAGAATATGGAGGACTAGCTCTCCCAGATATAAGATTCTATAATCTAGCTTTTCTGGCGCGAACGATAACAGACTGGCTATGTACCAAAAACTATGTAACTAACATCCTGTTGGACGAAAGCATCTGTATTCCTTTTCATCCAATAGGTTTGACCCATTGCTTACCAAGGATGTTACCCAATGTAATCAAGAAATATAAGACAATCATTAACCCCATCAAAGCTTGGTGGAAGATTTCCAATCGTTTAAAAGTCAACAGCAAAGCTTCACAGTATCTCCCAATAAAAGGGAATCCTGAATTCCATCCAGGTTTGAACTCGACAGTCTTTTCTAAATGGGAAGAATTAGATCTAAAAACAGTGCAACAATTTCTTAACATAGGCGAAAAATGTATAAAATCATTTGATGAAATAAAAAATGAATTTAAATTGGCGAATAATCAATTCTTCGCATACTTACAAATAACACCCTATATCACAGGCCTGATAAGAGAGATAGGCTGGGACTGGAGCTGGGGTAAAATGGAGAACTGGCTAACACTCACTAGAGCTGGATATACCGCAATCTCCTATTGTTATCTATCTTTAATTGAAGCAAAGGGAACACCTATACTGGAGCAGATAGCCTCTGAGTGGAACAGATTAAGTTTACCTAGTAATATAGACCCACAGTGTATTAAAAAATCTATAAATAAAGTCTATCAGGCCACACTCTCGGCAACGTGGAGAGAGGCGCATATCAAAATATTACACAAAGCATACTATACCCCTGAAAAGTGCTATAAACTATTTAATTCGAATTTTAACAAATGTCCAAAATGCTCATATATAGCAGCAGACCTCAAACATATGATATGGAGTTGTCCGAAAATCAGCCAACTATGGCTAAAAATCCAATATTGGCTCAATAATACGCTAGGACTATCCCCTCTGGGTCTCACTTTTGTGCAAATAGTGTTCTGTTTAAGTCAGGGAGAAAGACAACATCCCCAGGAAAAACTAATTATACAAACAATACTCGCAGCTAGATACCTTATTTTTAAAAACGGGAAAAGTCAAAAAACTCCAGTGGTTATGGAAGTAAAAAGTTGCCTTAAAAAGCAATGCATTCTTGAACAAAGAGACGTCAGTATCAACAATGAGAAGGACATAAAAATATTATTTAAGAAATGGTCATTGTTTATTAAAAGCTTCCCAATAAATGAAAAAGAGAACTTAATCTTCCCCTTCAGAAATTCTGAACTTATACAGCTAGGGATGTGGTAGGGGGGGAGGACGGGAGAGGGAGAGAGATTACCCCCCACACCTGAAGGGGGAGTACTTGTTTTTTCTCCGTTATATAAATTATTATTATTTTTATTTATTTATTTATTTTTTTTCAGTTTTGTTTTTTCTCCTTTTTTTCTCTTTTTTTTTTTTCTTCTCTCCGTCCCCAGGCTCTCCAAAATAATGGATAGCCTGAGGTGGATACCACATTAGGAAAAAGGTAAGAAATCAGTAACCTGATCCCTAGGGACACATTTATTATTTGTTTGGAGGGGGAAAAGGTTTTTCAACATATTCTGATTTATGTTTTGATGTGTTTCTCCTGATTAAACTCTGAAGTTGTAATATGGTTGCTGATATGAAAATAAAGATTTTTAAAAAAAAAAAAAAATTCTTTAAGGTAAGAAAAAATATTTATTCATATGCATTTTCCCAAATGAAACTGACAGTCTGAAAGAAGGAATACTGATTATCCTGAATCATGGCAAATATAAGATTAAACACATATATTTAGAACTTTACGTATAAAGTGCCCAACCATAGCTTAGAGTGTCACAAAAAATAAGACTCATCTACATATAGCAGATAGCCAAACCAGTACTGAAACGAGAATCAGTAGAGGTAATGGTATATAAGAGTATATTGTCGATCTGAAAAAGGAGGTAAGAGATGAATCTCTACGACCGATAACAGAGAACCTATGAAATAGATCCCGTAGAAGGAGACCATTGAATTCAAATAGGCAATACTCTCTTCACATCCCTCTGACATTAACTGCACTCTGAGAGGAAAACCGGGCTCCAGCCTGCTGCGAAGCGCATATCAACGTAGAATCTAGCACAAACTTACTTCACACCACCTCCAGAGGCAAAGTTTGTAAAACTGAATTGTGGGTGTGGTGAGGGGTGTATTTATAGGCACTTTAAGGTTTGGGAAACTTTGCCCCTCCTGGTAGGAATGTATATCCCATACGTCACTAGCTCATGGACTCTTGCTAATTACATGAAAGAAACAAAAATTCTGACACTTCTCTGCCAACCTCCTGGGACGAAAGGCAAAGAATGACTGAGGGGAGTGGGAGGAGTATTTAAGCCTTTGGCTGGGGTGTCTTTGCCTCCTCCTGGTGGCCAGGTTCTTATTTCCCAAAAGTAATGAATGCAGCTGTGGACTTTTTCGATTTAAGAAGAAAACAAGTCAATTGAAAAAGAGACTTTAGGTAAGAAAATAACAACCTAAAACATGATTCCCATACTGAAACTGATAGACTGCAAAGGGAAATATACATAGATCTGACTCATGGCAAATATAAGTAAAATACATATATTTAAAACTTTATATTAATACATAAAGTGCCAAACCATAGCTGAGAGTGTCTTAAATAATTATACATACTTACCGAAAGACACCCATCCACATATAGCAGATAGCCAACCAGTACTGAAAACTATCAGCAGAGGTAATGGTATATAAGAGTATATCGTCGATCTGAAAAAGGGAGGTAGGAGATGAATCCCTACGAACGATAACAGAGAACCCTTGAAAAGATATCCCGTGAGAGAAACCATAAAATCAATAGGCGATACTCTCTTCGCATCCCTCTGACAAACACTGTACTCTGAGAGGAATTGGGCTTCAATATGCTGAGAAGCGCTTATCATAGAAGAATCATAAAAATCAAGCACAAACTTACTTCGCCACGTCCATAGGAGGCAGTCTGTAAAAACTGAGTTGTGGGTGTGGTGGGAGGTGTATTTATAGGCATTTTGAGGTTTGGGAAACTTTGCCCCTCCTGGTAGGAATGTATATAACATACGTCACTAGCTCATAGACCCTTGCCAATTACATGAAAGAAACGGATCCTCACTGAGCCATCAATAAAATAAATAACTCCTCACATCAGTGCCTGCAAAAACTGCCATAAAAACCTGCACCCTGACAGGAATAAAAAACGTCCCCCTGCAGCGTTTCAGCTGAATAAGTGCCACATTTTCCCCTGCTAAATAGAAAAATAAAATTGTCACTTACCTTAATATTCATCTGTCCGGCACCTGGTTTGATAGGATGCCATCCCTCACATGGACCTGTGGAAATACAGAAAGACTGAGTAAACTAACTCAGGCTATCTAAATAGGGCAGCAAAATGTTTTGGGAAAAAAAACGCAGTGAGGATTGTACCCCACAAGTTCCCAATTGCTTAAAAGCCACCACTGCCCTACTGAAGAGGCTTACATGGGCTAAGGCTAGACCCTTTAGAAAGATCAGAGCAAACCTACTCTGCTTTAAAATAAAAAAATCTTGATTGTAGATCAGACACCAAAACTTCACCTCCTCCTTGCACTGCAGGCAAAGAGAATGACTGGAGGTTATGGGTAAGGAAAGTGACATATATAGCAGCTTTGCTGTAGCGCTCTTTGCCGCCTCCTGCTGGCCAGAAGTGATATTCCCACTAGTAATTGATGATTCCGTGGATTTACCATATTTTAGGAAGGAAAACCTCTCTTGGCTAAGACTAAGCATTCAAGCTCCACGCAGTCAGCCTCAGAGAATCTAGATTTTGATGAACAAATGGACCTTGTATCAGCAGGTCTCTGCAATAAGGTAACTTCCACGGAGGAGATGAGGACATCCCCACTAGATCCGCGAATCACATCCTTCGCGGCCACAATGAAGCAATCAGGATTACCGATACCCGCTCCTGCTTGATGCGGGCCACAACTCAAGGAAGAAACAGTAATGGAGGAAAAAGATATCAGTTTGAACCTCCAGGGCACTGCTAGTGCATCTATTAGATCCGCTTGGGGATCCCTCGACCCATACCTGGGTAGCTTGGTATTGAGATGGGACGCCATGAGATCGGTCTCCGGTGTCCCCAACTTGCTGCATATCTCTGCAAACACCTCAGGATGGAGAGACCATTCCCCTGGAAGGAAGGAATGGTCTGCTGGGAAAATCCGCCTCCCAGTTGTCCACACCCGGAATGTGGATCGCAGACAGCGAACTGCTGTGGGCCTCTGCCCACTCCAGAATTTGAGATACTTCCTTCATTGCCAAGGAACTTCTCATTCCCCCCTGATGGTTGATGTAAGCCACTGATGGAATCTTATAAACTGGGACGGACTCAGAAGTGGCCAAGCCTTCAAGGCCTTGAAGATTGCCCATTGTTCCAAAATATTCCTGAGTCCACAACCCCTGTGCCTTCCTGGCAACCCAAACAGCTCCCCATCCACATAGGCTTGCGTTCGTAGTCACAATCTCCCAGGATGGTCTTAAAGGATTACGGGCTGTTATTGTTAAGCCAAACAACTAACATATTAAACATTAATAACCATTAATTAAAACCTACTGGCCTATATTTTCTCCAAAACAAAGCTTCATAACTTTATATCTTTTATTCGCTGATGATGTCACGTTATCCTGCCCACTATTTTTGGCACTGCGTGTTTAAAATACCTAAACCAATGAAATTGGGTTTATTTGCATCTCATTATCTACCTATACGTTCCCAATACGCATGCGTTTAAAAGCGGCTCTAATGCGCAATATGACCTATTGAAGACAAAGTTACCTACAAACAATTACAATGTTCTACTCTTTTCCAGGTCTTCCAGGGAGTGACGTTTGCGGTGTCGTTGCACAAACTTGCGCAGACCAAATTTAAAGCACCATTTTGAAACCTAGGTATTGTAAACGGATTGGTACGGACCAAAGGATACCCACAGAGTGGGTTTGGAAAACAAATTTGCAGACAAGATTTCTGATATACGATATGCTTGGTAAAAATTGGAAAAAAGCGCATTTGGGGTAGTTGGTTAGTAACAGGCATAGAAAATATTTACTTACAGTGGCCCTTTAAGAAGCATGTCCCTCGGGACAGATCTGGACAGACAGCCGGTTGAGAGAATCGCTCACTTGGTGGCTCTAATACAATCTGTTGAAACAGATCTGAATGATCGCCGTTCCACTGCCTCAGCATGCACAGTTGCAAAGGTCTGAGACGGAACCTTGCAAAAGGAATGATGTCCATGCAGGACACCATGAGGCCACTCACCTCCATACACAGCCACAGAGGGACTCAAGGAGGTCCTGAGGGCAAGACATGCCAAAGTTAGCTTGCAACGTCTCTGGTCTGTTAGAAATATCCTCATGGATATGGAGTCTAATATAGTACCCAGGAATTGTTAGAAATATACTCATGGATATGGAGTCTAATATAGTACCCAGGAATTCCACCCTGGTACGTGGGATAAGAGAACTATTTTCCAAGTTTATCTTCCATCCATGTGATTGAAGAAGACTGAGAAGGGACTCAGAATTCTTCCGCAAGAGGAAAGGATGGTGCTTGCAGCAGAATATCGTCCAAGTATGGGTCTACTGCAATACCCTGAGTTCTGTCAACGACTAGAAGAGCCCCCAGGACCTTCTTAAAGATTCTTGGAGCAGTAGCTAGGCCAAACGGAAGAGCAATGAACGTCTTTCAGATCTATAGTGGTCATAAACTGGCCTTCCTGAATTAAAGAAAGGATGGACCTTATCTCCATCTTGAAGGGACACTGAGAAATTTGTTTAAGCACTTTAGGTTCAGAATTGGGCGGAAAGTTCCCTCCTCCTTTGGGACCATGAAAAGGTTTGAATAAAACCCCAAACCTCTTTCTTCGATAGGCACCGGGATAACTCCTAAGGCGGATAGATCACGAACGCACCTTAGAAAAGCATCCCTCTTTTCTGGTCTGGTAGACAGATTCGAGAGAAGGAATCTGTCCCTTGGCGGATGAGATTTGACGCCTATCTTGTATCCCTTAGATACTCCGGTTGAAACAAAAATCCAGTATGTTGAAACAGCTCTCATATAAAGGTTTCCATTAACTTATCCATTGGCTCCATGAACGAAGAACTATCCTTAAGAGGTATAGTAGTACGTTTAGCACCATCCACTACAGTAATGAAGCCCCACAATTCCAGTTGAGAGTCCTGGAACAACTTTTTAAAGAAGACGAGGGGGAAAAGGAAGAACCAATTCTTTCCCATTGGTTCTTAATAATGTTCGCCGTTCTTAACCGGCACAGGAAAAGTCAAAGGAACTTTCCTGTGTTCGTAATCTCTGTCTAATTGTCTGTCTAAGGTATCATAGGTTCTTCAGGCAGTGCAGCCTCTGGAACCTCTAACGTAGACAGAACCTCCTTTAATAAAAAACGCAAGTGCTCAATTTAAAATCTAAAGGACGGTTCCTTCACAGCAGGAGGCTTAGATGCTAAGGACTCCGACCCAAAAAGTTCACCCTCTGAAGCTATAGAAGTTAACTCATCAACAGATAACTGGGACATAATAGCTAAATCCGATAAATATTTAGATGACTCCGGGTCAGGAGAGTTGTGTTTAACCTTTCTCTTGCGTTTTTTAGAGCGAGGTAATGCACTGAGGGCCGCAGGGACCGCCGTATGTGACTGCGTGCCAAAGTCCACAGGAAGAAGGCCCCCTCCGGATGGAAGATTAGATGTGCTACGGGGAACTGCATGTGGAGTGGATAATGTAGCAAGGGTAGTAATCTCACGGGACGCCGAGTCCTGAGAGGTAGACGGCTCAGAGGGACTAAGAGCCTTAGCAGGCTTGTCTCCCTTCTTAGACTTTATAACGGTGTTAAGGCATGTGGAACATAACTGAGTGGGCGGGAAAACTACGGCCTCCTCACAATATAAACAGGTATGATTTAATACAGAAGGAGTACCTTCTAACATATCAGAGTCCTCCATAGCTCAGTTTATACCCACAGAAAGACGTACATAAAAACGTTTTTATTATAGAAAACTGCACCTTTATACTCCCAATGGCTGGGGCACTCACCACCTCCTAGACCCAGACAGTTAACATAGGAAACGCTCTCCTTAGGTTCAAGCCTTAGCAGGAATGGAGGAAATGAACATAGTCCACATGCTATGAAAAGTACAGCAAGTTAATAGGAGCTGTGCAACACTTCCAAAAACGGAAGTGAAACCTGTTTGTCCCAGCCCAAAACACAGTCTATGAGCCCAGAAAATAAAATCACACAAAGCAGCATGTAAATAATTAAAACACTAATTAACCCCAACTGTTCAATAAACCCCCCGTCAGAGGATATTAACCCTGGATTATATCAAGGTATAAAGGAGCCACACTGTGACCCTGTTATGTTATGTGTAAAAAAATCAAACGATCTTACCTCCAGGATCCATGTTGTGGAACAGAACACAGCCTCTCAAGTGTGACAGTCTTAGAGCAGCGCTCCTGACATGGACTAAAGCTGGAATAAAGCTGAGTATTTGTATCTCAAGTTCACAGTGCTGCTGGTATTGTATTATTACCTCCTAACGTGACGAAAGGCAAAGAATGACTGGGGTAATGAGGAAGTGGGAGGGATATTTAAGCCTTTGGCTGGGGTGTCTTTGCCTCCTCCTGGTGGCCAGGTGGTGTATTTCCCAACAGTAAGGAATAAAGCTGTGGACTCTCCCTATCTTAGGAAGGAAATTAAGTAGCAAAGAAAACCATCCACACCTAGCACCTCTTACCAACAGGGAAAAGGGTTAAACTTGCCAGAATAAAACACCAAAATGCCTTAGATCTAACAGATCATATTCAAAGTAGCTGAGCTGAAGCAGGGAAGTGAAAAAGGTTGCCAAGGAGAGAGCTTACCATAAAAATATGCAGGCCCAAGACATTAAAAACTTTAAAAAATGTAAAATGGTAAAAAAAAAAAAAAAAACAAAAAAAAAAAACACCTCTCCCAAGGCCCCTTTCTGTCCTCCTGCCCTCCTGCCCAACTGCACTGTGAGATCTAATTGATAACTGCAAAAAAAGTAAATTTATGCTTACCTGATAAATTAATTTCTTCTATGGTACGACGAGTCCACAGATTCATCCATTACTTGTGGGATATTATCCTCCTGCTAACAGGAAGTGGCAAAGAGCACCACAGCAGAGCTGTCTATATAGCTCCTCCCTTAGCTCCACTCCCCAGTCATTCGACCGAAGGTACAGGAAGAAAAAGGAGAAACTAAAAGGTGCAGAGGTGACTGAAGTTTAAAATCAAATAATATAATCTGTCTTAAAATGACAGGGCGGGCCGTGGACTCGTCGTACCATAGAAGAAATTAATTTATCAGGTAAGCATAAATTTACTTTTCTTCTATAAGGTACGATGAGTTCACGGATTCATCTATTACTTGTGGGATACAATACCAAAGCTACAGGACACGGATGAACGGGAGGGACAAGACAGATGGCTAAACAGAAGGCACCACTGCTTGAAGAACTTTTCTCCCAAAAATAGCCTCTGAAGAAGCAAAAGTATAAAATTTGTAAAAGGTATGAAGCGAAGACCAAGTCGCAGCCTTACAAATCTGTTCAACAGAAGCATCATTTTTAAAAGCCCATGTGGAAGCCACCGCTCTAGTAGAGTAAGCTGTAATTCTTTCAGGAGGCTGCTGTCCAGCAGTCTCATATGCCAAATGGATGATGCTTTTCAGCCAAAAGGAGAGGTAGCCGTAGCTTTTTTACCTCTACGTTTTACAGAATAGACAACAAACAAAGAAGATGTTTGACGGAAATCTTTGGTCGCTTGCAAGTAAAATTTTAAAGCACGAACCACGTCCAGGTTGTGCAACAGACGCTCCTTCTTAGAGGAAGGATTAGGACACAGAGAAGGAACCACAATTTCCTGATTAATATTCTTATTGGTAACAACCTTAGGAAGGAATCCAGGTTTGGTACGCAAAACCACCTTATCAGCATGGAAAACAAGATAAGGCGAGACGCATTGCAATGCAGATAGTTCAGAAACTCTTCGAGCCGAAGAGATAGCAACTAAAAACAGAACTTTCCAAGATAGAAGTTTAATATCTATGGAATGCATAGGTTCAAACGGAACCCCTTGAAGAACTTTAGGAACATCTGGAACATCTTGTGTAGTAAAATTGATAAAGCAGATATCTGTCCCTTTAGGGAACTAGCTGATAGCCCCTTCTCCAATCCTTCTTGGAGAAAGAACAAAATCCTAGGAATCCTGATCTTAATCCATGAGTAGCCTTTGGATTCGCACCAATAAAGATATTTACGCCATATCTTATGATAAATCTTCCTAGTGACAGGCTTTAGAGCCTGAATCAAGGTATCTATGACAGACTCAGAGAATCCCCGCTTGGATAAAATCAAGCGTTCAATCTCCAGGCAGTCAGCCGCAGAGAAACTAGATTTGGATGCTGGAAGAGACCTTGAATCAGAAAGTCCTGTCTCAGTGGCAGAGTCCATGGTGGAAGAGATTACATGTCCACCAGGTCTGCATACCAAGTACTGCGTGGCCACGCAGGTGCTATCAAAATCACCGAAGCTCTCTCCTGTTTGATTCTGGCAATCAAACGAGGAAGGAGAGGAAATGGTGGAAACACATAAGCCAGGTTGTACGACTAGGGTACTGCTAGAGCATCTATCAGTACTGCTTGAGGATCCCTTGATCTGGACCTGTAACAAGTAAGTTTGGCGTTCTGACGAGACGCCATCAGATCCAATGCTGGAGTGCCCCATTGATGAATCAATTGTGCAAACACCTCCGGATGGAGTTCCCACTCCCCCGGATGAAAAGTCTGACGACTTAGAAAATCCGCTTCCCAGTTCTCCACTCCTGGGATATAGATTGCTGATAGATGGCAAGAGTGAGTCTCTACCCATTGAATTATTTTGGTAACCTCTATCATCGCTAGAGAACTCTTTGTTCCCCCCTGATGATTGATATATGCTACAGTCGTGATGTTGTCCGACTAAAATCTTATGAATCTGGCCGAAGCCAGCTGAGGTCATGCCTGAAGCGCGTTGAATATCGCTCTCAGTTCTACAATATTTGTCGGAAGGAGAGCCTCCTCCTGAGTCCACACACCCTGTGCTTTCATGGAATTCCAGACTGCACCCCAGCCCAATAGGCTGGCGTCCGTCGTCACTATGACCCATGCTGGCCTGCGGAACCAAATTCCATGGGACAGATGATCCTGTGACAACCACCAAAGAAGAGAGTCTCTGGTCTCTTGATCCAGATTTATCTGAGGAGATAAATCTGCATAATCCCCATTCCACTGTTTGAGCATGCATAGTTGCAGTGGTATGAGATGCAAGCGAGCAAACGGAACTATGTCCATTGCCGCTACCATTAGTCCGATTACCTCCATACACTGAGCCAGTGACAGCCGAGGAATGGAATGAAGAGCTCGGCAGGTGGTTAAAATCATTGATTTCCTGACCTCCGTCAGAAAAATTTTCATGTCCACCGAATCTATCAGAGTTCCCAGGAATGAAACTCTTGTAAGAGGGGTAAGTGAACTCTACGTTCACCTTCCACCCGTGAGATCTCAGAAAAGCCAACACGATGTCCGTGTGAGATTTGGCTAGTTGGAAAGTTGACGCCTGAATTAAGGTATCGTCCAGATAAGGCGCCACTGCTATGCCCCGCGGCCTTAGAACCGCCAGAAGAGACCCTAGCACCTTTGTGAAAATTCTGGGAGCTGTGGCCAACCCAAAGGGAAGAGCCACAAACTGGTAATGCTTGTCCAGAAAGGCAAACCTGAGGAACTGGTGATAATCTTTGTGGATAGGGATGTGTAGATACGCATCCTTTAAGTCCACGGTGGTCATATATTGACCCTCCTGGATCATTGGTAAAATAGTCCGAATGGTCTCCATCTTGAAGGATGGGACTCTGAGGAATTTGTTTAGGATCTTGAGATCTAAAATTGGTCTGAAGGTTCCCTCTTTTTTGGGAACCACAAACAGATTGGAGTAAAAGCCCTGCCCCTGTCCTGTTTTCGGAACTGGGCAGATCACTCCCATGGTATATAGGTCTTCTACACAGCGTTAGAATGCCTCTCTTTTTGTCTGGTTTACAGACAATTGAGAAAGATGGTATCTCCCCCTTGGAGGAGAATCTTTGAAATCTAGAAGATACCCCTGGGTTACGATTTCTAAAGCCCAGGAGTCCTGAACATCTCTTGCCCAAGCCTGAGCAAAGAGAGAAAGCCTGCCCCCTAATAGATCCGGTTCCGGATCGGGGGCTACCCCTTCATGCTGTCTTGGTGGCAGCAGCGGGCTTCTTGGCCTGTTTACCTTTGTTCCAAGTCTGGTTAGGTCTCCAGACTGACTTGGATTGAGCAAAATTCCCCTCTTGTTTTGCAGCAGGGGAAGAGGTAGAGGGACCACCTTTGAAGTTTCGAAAGGAACGAAAATTATTTTGTTTGGTCTTCATCTTATTTGTCTTATCCTGAGAAGGGCATGGCCTTTTCCTCCAGTGATATCTGAAATGATCTCTTTCAGTTCAGGCACAAATAGGGTCTTACCTTTGAAAGGGATGGCTAAAAGCTTAGATTTTGATGACACATCAGCAGACCAGGACTTAAGCCATAACACTCTACGCGCTAAAATGGCAAAACCTGAATTCTTTGCCGCTAATTTAGCCAGTTGAAAAGCGGCATCTGTAATGAAAGAATTAGCTAGCTTGAGAGCCCTAATTCTATCCAGAATATCATCTAATGGGGTCTCAACCTGAAGAGCCTCCTCCAGAGCCTCGAACCAAAAAGCAGCTGCAGTAGTTACAGGAACAATGCACGCTACAGGTTGCAGAAGAAAACCCTTATGAATAAATATTTTCTTTGGGAGATCCTCTAATTTTTTATCCATAGGATCCTTGAAAGCACAACTGTCCTTAATAGGTATAGTTGTACGCTTAGCCAGGGTAGAAATAGCTCCCTCCACCTTAGGGACCGTCTGACACGAATCCCGCATGGTGTCTGATATGGGAAACATTTTCTTAAAAGTAGGAGGGGGAGAGAACGGAATACCTGGTCTATACCACTCCTTAGTAACAATGTCCGAAATCCTCTTAGAGACCGGAAAAACATCAGTGTAGGCAGGAACCTCCAGATATCTGTCCATTTTACACAATTTCTCTGGAACTACAATATGGTCACAATCATCCAGTCGCTAAAACCTCCCTGAACAAGCGGAGGTGTTCTAGTTTAAATTTAAAAGCCGTCAGATCTGAGTCTGTCTGAGGGAACATCTTTCCTGAATCAGAAATCTCTCCCTCAGACAGCAAATCCCTCACCCCCAACTCAGAACATTGTGAGGGTACATTAAATATGGCTAATAAAGCGTCAGAGGGCTCAGCATTTACTCTCACCCCAGACCTACTGCGCTTCCTTGCAACCCAGGCAGCTTAGATAAAACTTCTGTGAGGGTAGTATTCATAACTGCGGCCATATCTTGCAGGGTGAAAGAATTAGACGCACTAGAAGTACTTGGCGTCGCTTGTGCGGGCGTTAATAGTTGTGACACTTGGGGGGAATTAGATGGCATAACCTGATTCCCTTCTGACTGAGAATCATCCTGCGACATACTTTTAGTAGCTAAAATATGTTCTTTGCAATTTATTGACCTTTCAGTGCACGAGGGACACATTCTAAGTGGGGGTTCCACAATGGCTTCTAAACACACTGAACCTTGGCTTTCCTCAATGTCAGACATGTTGAACAGGCTAGTAATGACCACAAACAAGATTGAAAACACTTTATTTAGTGAAAAAATAATCTTAAAAAACGGTACTGCGCCTTTAAGAGAAAAAAAGCATACACGTTCTGCAAAACTGCTTTAAAATACACCAATCGTTTCAAATTTTAGATATAAGATTCAATTTATGCAGTTAAGTTTGCCCCACAAGAAAAAGAAACACTTAACCCTTTATTGTGAAAAACGGATAGTTAAGGCCTAAATCCGGAAAAAACATCCCCTGCACCTCGCCACAGCCCTGCTGTGGCGCCTACCTGCCCTCATTGATTGGAAAAATGGGGTTAAAGCTTCAATTTGGCCCAACACTACCACAAGGGCCCTCCGGAGTTGGAGCTTGCTGCTTGCTTTGTAAATACAACTGCGCATCTGAGGCGCGAAAAAAGGCTCCGCCCATCTCCTCGATGTTTTGTCAGCCTAAATGAACCGCACCAGAGCGGTTCCAAACTAGCCATGTGGGTTCTGAGACCCAAAAAAGAAGCCAATTGTACCCTCAATAAAGTCTCCAAAAAACGTTATTAGTACTCCCAGTTCACAAAACGTTTGCCCACAAACATTCAAAACTCAGTGTCAACCATTTTTTATTAGCCCCTTATGCAAGCTTAGTAATACCCTTCTATATCTCTTAGGATTACTGCTTACCCTTACCCTCATGGGGATACTGTCAGACTTTCTGAAATACCACAGTCTCTCCAGAAAAAATGACTGAAAATACCTCACTGCTATATAGCATGAAAACGTTCCTCACACTGAAGTTTCTTGTACCCCTCAGCCCTTCTGTGGGAACTACTCTGGATCTTAGTGACAATTGCTAAGATCATCAGCCTCCAGGCAGAAGTCTTCATCCATCTGCTGCCTGAGAGTAAATAGTACACACCGGTACCATTTAAAATAAAAAACTCTTGCTTGAAGAAAATAAAAACTAACATTTTATCACCTCTTTCACTTTACCCTTCCTAGTACTTAGAGTAGGCAAAGAGAATGACTGGGGCGTGGAGCTAAGGGAGGAGCTATATAGACAGCTCTGCTGTGGTGCTCTTTGCCACTTCCTGTTAGCAGGAGGATAATATCCCACAAGTAATGGATGAATTGAGCTGCTAAGGAGTCTTAAGCATGATAGATAAGAACTATCCTGTGCCTCCCCAAATTAATATGTTAAACACCTAGGTCAAGCACCCAAGGTGTAAGGCTGTGACCCCAGCTATGTAGTACCTGTAAGGAGAGTACTATTGTATAGCTCCTGTGCTGTGTAGTGTCTGAATCACTTACCTGGACTGAAGCACTCCACTGTGTCTTACAAGCATGCTGAGGCCTTTTTCCCTCACAGGTTGCTGATCCAGCAACCCAGCGCCCATCCAGTGCAAGTAACTATACTGCAGAGGATACTGAGGGCAGTTATGGCCGTAAGATTACCCACTAGGGTTATGGAAAGCACATAACAGCAGGTAATCCTCACTCCTGTTTCACTTAGTCTTCTTATATCTTCTTGGAGTGAAGTTGCCTAGGGGTACTGGGTCCCAAGTCAGGTCTGAGCCGACAAATCATATGAAACTCTTGGTAGAACACCTCTGAAATCTTCCACCTCTCTTCTCAGAGGCCAAGAAAAAACTGGAGAGGAGGTGTAAGGGGCTAAAACTTTGTGAGGGTTTTTGACCTCCTCCTGAAAGGCTGGAATATACCCCACATGTTATGAAGCTATGGGATCTCATCAGCTAAGAAATTTTTTTTTCAGAATGTGTTGTCCATATTTGTACTGAGTACATGAAGCTGCATTTGTTTCTATCTTGTTCGCTAATTATACCCAAGTGACTTAAAATTAAGCAGCAATGTGCATAGGGTAGTGTACTGTAGCATCAGAAAGGAATTAAAGGGACATAAAACCTGGAACTTAATTACGTATAACATTTTCATTATACCTGCAAAACATTTATTTTGTATGCTTTTCATGTAATTTAACCCTGAAAATTGCAGATTCGACTTCCCTGGAGAAATTATAGTGCATACCATAGGATCCATAACTCTGTATCATTTGACAGTTTTGTACAGTAAATAAGTGGCTTTTTAAAGGATGTTTTCTTGGATGGCAAAACAACACTGTTGAACATTAATTTTCCATGTAGACCATTAGAAAAGTACTACCCAATTTAAATGTAAATATACACTATGGAAATATATAAAAATGCATTTCATATCCCTTTATTACCAGTGTGTAGTGGAGGGAAAAACAAAATTTATGCTTACCTGATAAATTTCTTTCCGGATATGGTGAGTCCACGGCATCAATTACTGTTGGGAATATCACTCCTGGCCAGCAGGAGGAGGCAAAGAGCACCACAGTCAAGCTGTTAAGTATCAATTCCTTTCCCACTTACTTATCACTTAACAGCTTGGCTGTGGTGCTCTTTGCCTTTTCCTGCTGGCCAGGAGTTATATTCCTAACAGTAATTGATAATGCCGTGGACTCACCATATCTTAGGAAAGAAAAAATTATTCCAAAGTTAGTTATTCATAGGTACTTATAATAAAACTAATATGATTGTTAAAAACTATCCTGCTAGGATATCTACTAGTAAAGTACAATTTTTTTTCCAAATGACTTAAAAGGTACACTTAAAGTACCAAAATGTATGTAGTTAAGGATTAAACTTTTGTAGGCAAGAAACATATGACACTACAGGTAAACACAACACATATCGTTTAACATCTCAAATTATTTGGTTAAAATAAAAAAAAATGAAAGAAATCGAAACATACAAGGAATAAACTATAGTTTCTTTTTATATCAAACATTCTGAAAATGTGTTTGGCACAGTGCTAAATCATAGTTAACACTAAATATCTTAGGATACAATAAAATCAGGAATTAATTATGTCTATAACTTTACAGGGGATAAAATAAAGATACCAGTTACTTTGAGGTCAGTCTATACAAATTGTATAAACAATATTTTATGCCTTGTGTTGAAAACAACTGATATTAAAATTTACATAAGACTGCAAAATAATATAATCATTTAAAACAGAGCTTTACATTAAAAAATTCAAATGGAAACAGACAAGTAAGAAAGAAGTAAAAAAATTTATTGCAGTATTATCTCCACCAGTTTATCTGGGGATCCCTTTTCGTGTATAATTTCAGGGTGACCTAATACATCAAAATCTACATTTACATAAAAAACCTCCTCCTGCAGATAGGTCATAGATACTGCATGCTTTTTTCAAAGTAATAAATTATATATATCCAGAGCATTCTGCCACTTTACAGCCTGGAGAAAAAAAAGCTTCCCTGGAAACCGGGCTAAGCTAAAGAAAGCCATCCGCTGCTAGGTTAAACTCCAAGAACACTTTATTAAGAACATTAACAGACTAATTTTCAACATTCACTTGTTTATTTTTATATTTTTTTTGTTTGTTTTTTTTAAACAGAAAGTTTTCTTCAAGATATAAACAATTTTTGTTAAACTATAATACAGTGGGAGTAAAAATGAACTGAGAAGTTTCTGCTGTACAACAGCGAAGGAAGCTCCCACAAAAATGTTTACCAAACATTTTCCTTCTAACGGCGTAAGTTCCGTTCTTACTCTTCATAAAACTGATTTATTTATTTATTTTTTGCAAGAATGCTGAGATTTCAAGTTTGTGTGTGTTCTCAATTCCTGTTAATTTGGCTGCAAATATACAAATTTATTAGCTGGAAGTCCCGTCCTTGGCTGCATACAGCGATCGTAAAGTCTGCGCAGTTTTATTAGTCAGCTTGTTACCGCTCGTTAGAGGAATTTTTTTGTAAATAATGTCTGACTCTTTTATAGTGTCTACCCAAGGCACCAGTTTTCTGCCATCACGGCGTTTTGCCTCGGCCCAGGTGCCACTGTAGGAGCCAGCCATCCATTGAACACTGTAGCCATGGCTGGTCTTCTGTACTACTTTTGCAATCTGTGGCCGATCCTTGTACTTTGGACAACAAAGAGCAATAACATCCTGGGCTTCCAGAGTTTCTTTCTTCTGAGCTGCCACCTCTGAAGAGTCAGAAAACCTTTTTGATTTCCTTAGCTATACATTGGCAGGCATGGAAAAGAAGAAAACAGCAAATCTTAATTTGAAATATTAAGCAAAAGACATAACAAATAGTTATAACCCCAGGCACCATGGTTTGGATTTCTCAGTAAACACACACACATCCTAATCCGAGGAATACATTAGAACCGCAAGTGCCTAGAGAGTGTCAGGTCTTTAACTTGTACCACCGACTTTACTGCTACTGTGTTGAAAATTAAAAATTATAAAAAAAAAAATGGTACAAAAATTATAACAAGAAAAAAGGGACAGAATAGAAGAGGAAATCTAAATTAAAATTACCTTTTTTTTACTTTGGATAAATCTCAATTTCTACGTTTTTTTTTGCCTTTTCCGCTAAACCCTTTCTACAAAAAAAGATGTAATAAAGGTTAAGTCTGGCTACAAAATATGCTTTCGTACCCCACAGCAAAACTTGAGTAAGTTAAAATCTAAAGTCCCAATTAAAAAGGCCACAGCACAGGGACCAAACAGTCAAACAAATTTTAACCCTTATCACACACAAAAAAATAAATAATTTTTTTTTAAAAAAAAAACATCTCTTCTTGTTACAAAATCTCAGGTTGCTTAATCAAACAATGAAAGGTACATTTTAACATTACATGGCACTTTGTGTAATCTACAAGTACGTTTAATTAGACGCTTAATATATAAAAATTTTAAGGATGGAGAGAGGACCGTAGCATATATTTTTTAAAACAGAATAAAACTGTGTTAAACAGCTTTAAATGCAGGTGATCATATACTGTGCTGTAATGCCAGTGATCATATACTATGCTGTAATGCCAAAAGAAATGTCTTGACATAAATTCAACAAGTAGTCTTTGCTTATTAATATGCTATCGTCCATAGCTTTATAAATCTAAGTTGACATGGTAAGTAAAAAGGCTGCTTGTTACAACAAACCAAAAATATTAAATATTAAAGGCAGGCATAAAGAGGAGCCGATTACCAACCACTAATGCTTCAGACCACAGAAATTAGTCACTTAATATCTCAAATCAGCATTGTTTGTGCTGTGATAAGCAAAAATGTGTAGTTTAACCAGTCTACAGTTAGGAATTACAAGTAAAATATTGTTATGCAATGTCTCATTTAGTCTAACTGTGGAGGGGTTAAAAACATAATTTATGCTTACCTGATAAATGTATTTCTCTTGTAGTGTATCCAGTCCACGGATCATCCATTACTTATGGAATATTAACTCCTCCCCAACAGGAAGTGCAAGAGGATTCACCCAGCAGAGCTGCTATATAGCTCCTCCCCTAACTGCCATTACCAGTCATTCGACCGAAAACATGCAGAGAAAGGAAAACCATAGGGTGCAGTGGTGACTGTAGTTTAATGGAAAAATTACCTGCCTTAAAGTGACAGAGCGGGCCGTGGACTGGATACACTACAAGAGAAATAAATTTATCAGGTAAGCATAAATTATGTTTTCTCTTGTTAAGTGTATCCAGTCCACGGATCATCCATTACTTATGGGATACCAATACCAAAGCTAAAGTACACGGATGACGGGAGGGACAGGCAGGCTCTTTATACGGAAGGAACCACTGCCTGAAGAACCTTTCTCCCAAAAACAGCCTCCGAAGAAGCAAAAGTGTCAAATTTGTAAAATTTGGAAAAAGTATGAAGAGAAGACCAAGTTGCAGCCTTGCAAATCTGTTCAACAGAAGCCTCATTCTTAAAGGCCCAAGTGGAAGCCACAGCTCTAGTAGAATGTGCTGTAATTCTTTCAGGAGGCTGCTGTCCAGCAGTCTCATAGGCTAACCGTATTATGCTACGAAGCCAAAAGGAGAGAGAGGTAGCCGAAGCTTTTTGACCTCTCCTCTGACCAGAATAAACGACAAACAGGGAAGACGTTTGTCGAAAATCCTTAGTTGCCTGTAGATAAAATTTCAGGGCACGGACTACATCTAGATTGTGTAGCAGACGTTCCTTTTTCGAAGAAGGATTAGGACACAAAGATGGAACCACAATCTCTTGATTGATATTCCTGTTAGTGACCACCTTAGGTAGGAACCCAGGTTTAGTAAGCAGAACTACCTTGTCTGAATGAAAAATCAGATAAGGAGAATCACAATGTAAGGCAGATAACTCAGAGACTCTTCGAGCCGAGGAAATCGCCATTAAAAACAGAACTTTCCAAGATAACAACTTGATATCAATGGAATGAAGGGGTTCAAACGGAACCCCCTGTAAAACATTAAGAACTAAGTTCAAACTCCATGGTGGAGCAACAGTTTTAAACACAGGCTTGATCCTAGCTAAAGCCTGACAAAAAGCTTGAACGTCCGGAACTTCTGACAGACATTTGTGTAAAAGAATGGACATCTGTCCCTTTAAGGAACTAGCGGATAAACCCTTTTCTAAAACTTCTTGTAGAAAAGACAATATCCTCGGAATCCTAACCTTACTCCATGAGTAACTCTTGGATTCGCACCAATATAAGTATTTGCGCCATATCTTATGGTAAATCTTTCTGGTAACAGGCTTCCTAGCCTGTATTAAGGTATCAATAACTGACTCAGAAAAACCACGTTTTGATAAAATCAAGCGTTCAATTTCCAAGCAGTCAGCTTCAGAGAAATTAGATTTTGATGTTTGAAGGGACCCTGGATCAGAAGGTCCTGTTTCAGAGGTAGCGACCAAGGTGGACAGGATGACATGTCCACTAGATCTGCATACCAAGTCCTGCGTGGCCATGCAGGCGCTATTAGAATCACTGATGCTCTCTCCTGTTTGATTCTGGCAATCAATCGAGGAAGCATCGGGAAGGGTGGAAACACATAAGCCATCCCGAAGGTCCAAGGTGCTGTCAAAGCATCTATCAGAACCGCTCCCGGATCCCTGGATCTGGACCCGTAACGAGGAAGCTTGCCGTTCTGTCGAGACGCCATGAGATCTGTCTCTGGTTTGCCCCAACGTCGAAGTATTTGGGCAAAGACCTCCGGATGAAGTTCCCACTCCCCCGGATGAAAAGTCTGACGACTTAAGAAATCCGCCTCCCAGTTCTCCACTCCCGGGATGTGGATTGCTGACAGGTGGCAAGAGTGAGACTCTGCCCAGCGAATTATCTTTGATACTTCCATCATTGCTAGGGAGCTTCTTGTCCCTCCCTGATGGTTGATGTAAGCAACAGTCGTGATGTTGTCCGACTGAAACCTGATGAACCCCCGAGTTGTTAACTGGGGCCAAGCCAGAAGGGCATTGAGAACTGCTCTCAATTCCAGAATGTTTATTGGTAGGAGACTCTCCTCCTGATTCCATTGTCCCTGAGCCTTCAGAGAATTCCAGACAGCGCCCCAACCTAGTAGGCTGGCGTCTGTTGTTACAATTGTCCAGTCCGGCCTGCTGAATGGCATCCCCCTGGACAGATGTGGCCGAGAAAGCCACCATAGAAGAGAATTTCTGGTCTCTTGATCCAGATTCAGAGTAGGGGACAAGTCTGAGTAATCCCCATTCCACTGACTTAGCATGCACAATTGCAGCGGTCTGAGATGTAGGCGTGCAAAGGGTACTATGTCCATTGCTGCTACCATTAAGCCGATCACCTCCATGCATTGAGCTACTGACGGGTGTTGAATGGAATGAAGGACACGGCATGCATTTTGAAGCTTTGTTAACCTGTCTTCTGTCAGGTAAATCTTCATTTCTACAGAATCTATAAGAGTCCCCAAGAAGGGAACTCTTGTGAGTGGAAAGAGAGAACTCTTCTTTTCGTTCACCTTCCATCCATGCGACCTTAGAAATGCCAGTACTAACTCTGTATGAGACTTGGCAGTTTGAAAGCTTGAAGCTTGTATCAGAATGTCGTCTAGGTACGGAGCTACCGCAATTCCTCGCGGTCTTAGTACCGCCAGAAGAGCACCCAGAACCTTTGTGAAGATTCTCGGAGCCGTAGCCAATCCGAATGGAAGAGCTACAAACTAGTAATGCCTGTCTAGAAAGGCAAACCTTAGATACCGGTAATGATCTTTGTGAATCGGTATGTGAAGGTAAGCATCCTTTAAATCCACTGTGGTCATGTACTGACCCTTTTGGATCATGGGTAAAATTGTCCGAATAGTTTCCATTTTGAACGATGGAACTCTTAGGAATTTGTTTAGGATCTTTAAATCCAAGATTGGCCTGAAAGTTCCCTCTTTTTTGGGAACCACAAACAGATTTGAGTAAAACCCTTGTCCTTGTTCCAGCCGCGGAACCGGATGGATCACTCCCATTAATAAAAGATCTTGTACGCAGCGTAGAAACGCCTCTTTCTTTATTTGGTTTGTTGACAACCTTGACAGATGAAATCTCCCTCTTGGGGGAGAGAATTTGAAGTCTAGAAGGTATCCCTGAGATATGATCTCTAACGCCCAGGGATCCTGGACATCTCTTGCCCAAGCCTGGGCGAAGAGAGAAAGTCTGCCCCCCACTAGATCCGTTCCCGGATCGGGGGCCCTCGATTCATGCTGTCTTAGGGGCAGCAGCAGGTTTCCTGGCCTGCTTGCCCTTGTTCCAGGACTGGTTAGGTCTCCAGCCTTGTCTGTAGCGAGCAACAGCTCCTTCCTGTTTTGGTGCAGAGGAAGTTGATGCTGCTCCTGCTTTGAAATTACGAAAGGAACGAAAATTAGACTGTCTAGCCTTAGGTTTGGCTCTGTCTTGAGGCAGGGCATGGCCTTTACCTCCTGTAATGTCAGCGATAATTTCTTTCAACCCGGGCCCGAATAAGGTCTGCCCTTTGAAAGGTATATTAAGCAATTTAGATTTAGAAGTAACGTCAGCTGACCAGGATTTTAGCCACAGTGCTCTGCGTGCCTGAATGGCGAATCCGGAATTCTTAGCCGTAAGTTTAGTTAAATGTACTACGGCATCTGAAATAAATGAGTTAGCTAACTTAAGGGCTTTAAGCTTGTGTGTAATCTCATCTAATGGAGCTGATTCAAGTGTCTCTTCCAGAGACTCAAACCAAAATGCTGCTGCAGCCGTGACAGGCGCAATGCATGCAAGAGGTTGCAATATAAAACCTTGTTGAACAAACATTTTCTTAAGGTAACCCTCTAACTTTTTATCCATTGGATCTGAAAAGGCACAGCTATCCTCCACCGGGATAGTGGTACGCTTAGCTAAAGTAGAAACTGCTCCCTCCACCTTAGGGACCGTTTGCCATAAGTCCCGTGTGGTGGCGTCTATTGGAAACATCTTTCTAAATATCGGAGGGGGTGAGAACGGCACACCGAGTCTATCCCACTCCTTAGTAACAATTTCAGTAAGTCTCTTAGGTATAGGAAAAACGTCAGTACTCGCCGGTACCGCAAAATATTTATCCAACCTACACATTTTCTCTGGTATTGCAACTGTGTTACAATCATTCAGAGCCGCTAACACCTCCCCTAGTAATACACGGAGGTTTTCCAGCTTAAATTTAAAATTTGAAATATCTGAATCCAGTTTGTTTGGATCAGAACCGTCACCCGCAGAATGAAGCTCTCCGTCCTCATGTTCTGCAAATTGTGACGCAGTGTCTGACATGGCCCTAATATTATCAGCGCACTCTGTTCTCACCCCAGAGTGATCACGCTTACCTCTTAGTTCTGGTAATTTAGCCAAAACTTCAGTCATAACAGTAGCCATATCCTGTAATGTGATTTGTAATGGCCGCCCAGATGTACTCGGCGCTACAATATCACGCACCTCCCGAGCGGGAGATGCAGGTACTGACACGTGAGGCGAGTTAGTCGGCATAACTCTCCCCTCGTTGTTTGGTGAAATATGTTCAATTTGTACAGATTGACTTTTATTTAAAGTAGCATCAATACAGTTAGTACATAAATTTCTATTGGGCTCCACTTTGGCTTTAGCACATATAGCACATATATCTTCCTCTGAATCAGACATGTTTAACACACTAGCAAATAAACTAGCAACTTGGAAATACTTTTCAAGTAATTTACTATAATATGAAAACGTACTGTGCCTATAAGAAGCACAGAAAAAGTTATGACAGTTGAAAATTAATAAACTGAAAAGTTATAGCATCAAATCTTTGTAAAAAACACAATTTTAGCAAAGGATTGCTCCCATTAGCAAAGGATAACTAACCCTGATAGCAGAAAAAAAATACAGAAATAAACGTTTTTTTATCACAGTCAACTACAATCTCACAGCTCTGCTGTGAGTGATTACCTCCCTCAAAACAAGTTTTGAAGACCCCTGAGTTCTGTAGAGATGAACCGGATCATGCAGGGAAGACAATAAACTTCTGACTGAATTTTTTGATGCGTAGCAAAAGCGCCAAAAAAGGTCCCTCTCCCTCACACATAACAGTGAGAGAGATCAGTAAACTGTCATAAATTAAATAAAACGACTGCCAAGTGGAAAAAAATAGTGCCCAAAACATTTTTTCACCCAGTACCTCAGAAAATTAAACGATTTTACATGCCAGCAAAAAACGTTTAACATTAATAAATTGAGTGTTATTAAAAAGCCTGTTGCTAGTCCCTGCAAATTAGGCTAAAGTTTTATGCATACAGTATAATTCCAGTGAAGTGCCATTCCCCAGAATACTGAAGTGTAAAATATACATACATGACAGCCTGATACCAGTTGCAGCTACTGCATTTAAGGCTGAGTTTACATTATATCGGTATGGCAGAATTTTCTCATCAATTCCATTGTCAGAAAATAATAAGCTGCTACATACCTCTTTGCAGATTAATCTGCCCGCTGTCCCCTGATCTGAAGTTTACCTCTCCTCAGATGGCCGAGAAACAGCAATATGATCTTAACTACTCCGGCTAAAATCATAGAAAAACTCAGGTAGATTCTTCTTCAAATTCTACCAGAGAAGGAATAACACACTCCGGTGCTATTATAAAATAACAAACTTTTGATTGAAGGTATGAAACTAAGTATAATCACCAAAGTCCTCTCACACATCCTATCTATTCGTTGGGTGCAAGAGAATGACTGGTAATGGCAGTTAGGGGAGGAGCTATATAGCAGCTCTGCTGGGTGAATCCTCTTGCACTTCCTGTTGGGGAGGAGTTAATATCCCATAAGTAATGGATGATCCGTGGACTGGATACACTTAACAAGAGAAATACGCGCATAGATCCACAAGATACAATAAGAAAGAGAAAAAGCCAAAAACATTGGCAAATGCCATGCATACAATGTAAATTAGTAGGAAAAAACAAGGAAGAGTATTCAGAAGATGCTGGTAGAAATGCAACAGGGAACCATTAGCCAAGAAGGTAACAAAAACTAGCAAAAGACCACAAGGGTGAAATCCAAAACAGAAAGATCAGGGGTTCAGTTTAAAGACCAAGACTCATACACACAGTAGGGGAAGAGAAGTGAAAGACAAAAGCTTGAATAAAACTGTACACACAAGTTCATGTCACATCCAAATTCCCCATGAGCTACATACAGAAAAATGCAAACATTTCATGTTTTGAATTGTTAGTCCAGAGCCAAGAATATGGTTTACATGCAAATGTCTAGTGGTATAACAGTATTTTAGTGTACTTAAGAGGTTGCTAAGTAATGTGAGACATACAATTTAGCTTATTGCTTACCCCTGGCGTTGGTGCTGTTGCTGTTTTCTCCTCTCCTTCACTCTCTTCCTCTTCAGTTTCAGCTGCATTGTTTTTAGGGCTGTTCCCACCAAGCAAAGAGGTAATGGCCTTGTTTCGGGCGTCTGTGCTAGCTGACACCTCTCCTTCCTCCTCTTCCTCATCAGGATCTAAATGCTCCATAAGCAGCTTAAACTATTAGATAAAAAAAAGATATATATAATAAATGTGCACCACATAGCAAGAAGCAGTTTAGTAAAGGAATTAAAATTCCACTGTGGAAGATCAAGGAAATTGTGACTAACAGGGTTATTACCCATGTAAATATATCTAATTCAATTCAGAGTCTAAGTCATTTTCTTGTTCAGACTATGAAAATCATTGAGGGCTAGAAGGCTATTTCACTTGAAGGGACATTAAAAATATTTTATTGCGCCTGAAGAGGGGATGTACTTATGTTAGAGACTTCTTTTCTGATAATGTTTCTTTATACTTAGTAAAATTCAATAACCAGAATCAGTGTCTACAGTTTTTTTTTTATTAATATAGATATCCAGGAATTATGGGCATTTTTTTTTTTTTTTTTGAAAGCAAGCTTTATTAAACAAAATTTCACAAATTACATATATATATGCAGACATTTGGTTACATAAAACAATAGTCCAATCTCGGATGAGACGGTAGAAAGAGAACATTCTCCAGTAATTATCCATATTTGAGGAAGTAAATTTCTGAAACTATCATCATGTGCAAAGATCATATTAAGCTTGTGATTTTAACATTTTTTGTTTTTTTACGAACAATTATACAAATTTGTATCAACATAAATATTTTAAGAAACCTACGTGCACCGGAGGAGGAAGGTGATTAGATGGAAGAATATGAAATATGAGAAAAGAGAAGTAAGAGGGGGGGGGAGTGATTTTTATATATATATATATATATATATATATATATATATATTTCTCATTGCACAAAATACGAGTAAGATTTAAGGGAGGCTGTTTACAGTAGCAGAGGAACTTAGAGAATCAGCGTTCCAAGCTGCCATCATTTCGTACATAGCCAATTGGTTGCTTTTAAGGTAATGTAGTCTTTCCAATACTAACAACTCCTCCACAGAAGAGTGCCACTCGTCAAGTGTTGGGGATCTTTAGTTTTCCATTTTTTAGGAATAAGCCTTTTAGCACCTGTGAGCATGATTAGAAGAAGGGCCCGAATGTGACCCGAATTAGCGTTAGGGAGATGTACAAATAAGATTGTTTCTGGAGTATTTGGAATTTGTAAATTCAGTCTATTCGATATGTCCGTTATAACCGTCGTCCAGTAACTTGCCAGCTTCGGGCATGACCACCAGATGTGCAAAAGTGTGCCTACCTCCCCACAGCCTCTCCAGCACTTAGCGTTAGCTGAACGAAAAAGCTGGTGCAGTCTTGCTGGGGTATAATACCACCTGGTCAATAGTTTAAGTTGAATTTCCTAATTTTCCTAATACGTCAGGAGGAATTAGAAGCAGTTTATATAAAACTTCGATATCAGTTTTTTTTGGGGGGTGAGTACTTATACACAGATGTTCAAATGGTGTGAGATCCCTAATAAAATTATTTCTGTGATTGTTATGTGACAAAAAGTGTGCTAACTGATGGTATCGTAACCAAGAGGAGAAAAGTTCCCTGTGGTGTTCCGACAAACTTTGTTGCGTGCGTAGTCTGACATTTTCTAATGCAAAGTGTAAAATACCTGTTCTCAGGCTGTATGGCGCGCATATGCGCTTACTTAGAGCATAATAAGGCAATTCGGGATTCTCAATGATTGGTATCATTGGTGAGGCTGTTGAGGACAATTGTGTGCTAGTGGCTATAAGTCTATCCCACTCACGTAGTGTTTCTATAGATAAGTGATATTTATTGAGCAATTCCGGACGCCTCAGCGCAGGCACCCAAGCCAGAGCACCAACATTATGAATTTGAAGGATCTGTCCATCTAGTCTGACCCACTGCTTCTGTGTAGTATTATGTGACCAGTCGGTTAGTCTCTGCAATTGTATTGCCCGTCTATATAAAGCCAGGTCTGGGAATCCCAACCCTCCTATCTCGGGGAAGATATGTCTTTCTTGGTATTCTAGTTTTTTTTTTTTTTAAATTTTATTTATATCCAACACAAGGTAAAACAATCAACAGTAATGCACCACACAGGGTGCCATAAGGATTACAGAATTGACGAGGCAGCAGAAAGAGAATAAATAAAAGTTGTAATCCAATAATCACAGTTGTAGTGTAAGCTGTAAGGATCGTTCTAGAATGTAATGTCGTCCAAGATACCTCCATAGGCACCTCGATGTTGGGGTTTTATTATTTTATAAACTAAAACTAAACAAACTAAACTAGACCTAAAAAAAACAAGCAAAGCAAAACAAATCAAGTCTCAGATAGGACAAGGAGTATGTGAGCTATGATTATAATGGGGCAAAGTCGCAATTGACTAATTCTCAACTAGATATTAGTGACAAGCACACCTGACTATGCTGCTCAGCGCAATAAAATAGATATGATTGCATAGTGCAGGGACTCTAAAACTCATAGAAGTATATCTGATATAAATGTTCTTCGCCAGAAACACAGTATCAATCAGCATAATATTACTCTAAACGTGATGCAACCCGTAATCCCATTACCTAATAAAACAAATAAATACTAACCTCCAGCGCTACATGTTAGCCTTTGCTGATATAACTAGTCAAATACTGTCGGGTAGTGGGCTCGGATGGGTAGGTCTCAAATGATAAGTAGGCAAAGATCTTCTACTTCGCAGGAATATAAGTGGTGAAGGCAATGTAGGGAAAACCCATGCTACTTATTCGCCAAACATGCCACCCAGATCGACTAAGATAATAATGAACCCCAGCATCAGATGTGTAGCGCAGCCTTTGCAGTTATTGCAGCTGGTTAGATTTTACCGGGTGTCAGACTCAGCGGCAACAAAAAGCAGAGAGTTTTGATTCGGTCTTATAAGATCACTCAGATAGATACAATATGTATAGGGATATGAACTACGTAATCACTCAAATAGGTATGATATGTGCAAGGATATAAGCTATTTGAACATTTGTGATATATATAAAAATGTAAGTAGGAGGCTGTAGGTAACTAGGTATCCAACATAAGGTGGGCAGAAATCTTGTACTTTGCACTAAGATATGTGGTAAATGTAGGGTAGGTGCTGCGTGTATAAAAGATGAGGCATAGACTATTAAACTGCAAGATCGCCCAAGATGATATAATGACTTGCCTCATCTAAGGAGCGCATAACATAGCCCACAAGTAAGAACACATATGCATCCTACAAAATGGTCAGTTCATTAAGACAATTAGAGTGACGGTAAAGCCTTTACACTGATTCTACTGTAAAGTGACTCATTACCAAGTGACACAGTGGTATGATTTAGTTATGACACTATATGTCTAGCGTCCCTTGGTGGGTTAGGTTCCTGCAACATAGAGCTATTAATTTACATTTACACTAATATTTTCCACGAGTGAGCATTGTAACAATAATCCCGTTCAGGCAGTCTGTAGCAGCTATGTAGCTAGTTTTTAATGTCCAAAAGCTCTGAGGCTAGGGGATAAACATGGGAAGCTGGCAAAAATAACAATATCAACCCGCCAACTTGTATACATGTGTACTAACACTGAGAGCGTGACACTTCACGAGAAGGGCTATACTAATTTGAACTAGCTTTCCCTCCTGTTCTTATACGCTCATCCCACTCCAGCCCTTGGTGGATCCAGTCCGTTTATTAGTCCAAGATGGACAACGTGTCTGGAGTGTTGTGTGGTTGTAGAGTTGGGGCACAGCAAGGTGTTAGTTGCTGATGTACAGGCTCTCAGTACATCTGAGCCGCAGCTTGTAGAGCCATAGAGATGAGTCTTCCAGATGCGTGTCAGACCCCTTGAGGTATGAGCTGCTGCCTCTAGATCGTGGATGAGGTTGTCAGTTTTGCGCGACACCCTCGCTCTACCTTCCATCCAGGCTCCCACAGTGGTCTGACAACTTGGTTGCGTTGGGGCAGCAGCAAGGCAAAGGTCCGTCACTGATGCTACATTGCCGAAATCCAAGATGGCCGATGTCAGGAAAGCCCCGTCTGCATTCAGGTTAGTTGGTGAGATTTTTTGCGGCTCCATCTGGCAGGCAAGGGGGGATCTAGGAAGATCAGTCATTTGAAGCGTTTTCACTTCTAGCAAAAGTGCCCCCATAGATGATACCAGGGAGTCAAACAGTGGTTTAAAAACTTCAATGAGGGAAGAGGAGATGTGCTCCATCTTGCCAGAGAACTTGAGCTTTGAAAAACTATATACAACGTGGCAGCACTAGGTCCCGCCACAACGCCAGTAGGTTTCTATCAGTAGATATTGCTTCTCGGCGGCCAAGAGATGGTAATACTTGATCCTAAAAAGTTCCCGGACACAAATATTGTCAAGGGCAATACGGATGGCAGAAGTTATGACCACAAAATAACTTATTAGATGACAGCTTAGACTGAGCTACACAAGTTAGTGGCCATCTTAAAGTGCCGCCCACCGGAAGTCTGGTATTCTAGGTTTTACCCCAGACCATATAAACCGCTCCAAAGTCTTTTGCAATTGGGGTAAAAAGTCTCTTGGTAAGGAAATTGGTCTGTAGTACATATAAAATGCAGGGCAGTATGTTCATTTTGATTATTCCTATTTTCCCTAACCAGATCAATAATTTATTTTTCCAGGAAGATAAGTAATTGATTATGTCTTTCCTTAGGGTCAAATAATTATTTGTGTAGAGGTTTTGAGGGTTCGCCGATAGGTATATACCTGAATATTTAAGTTTAGTAGCTGCTACTGGGATTTTATATTCTGTTGCTAAGAATTGAATGTGTTCTTGTGTTGCATTAATGTTAAGGAGTTCTGATTTTGTGAGATTTAAGTGGAAATTAGAGAGCGAGCCATAATCCGTAATTTCTCTCAAAAGCTCAGGAACCAAGGTGTCAATATTCGTGAGGGTATAAAGGACATCATTGGCTAAAGTGCCTGTTTGTATTCCGAATTACCAATCTGTACACCTGTAATGTTATGGGTTTTTTCTGACTTTGTGCGCTAATGCTTCTATCGATAAGGCAAAAAGTAACGGGGAGAGGGGACACCCCTGCCTAGTCCCGTTTGATATGGAAAAAGCATCAGATAGGGTACCATTTATTCTAACGCGTGCATTTGGGGTCGAGTATAGCTCAAAAGTCATGTTGATAAAGGATTCACCGAAATTCATTGCTTTCATAGTCTGCCGTAGAAAAAGCCAATCCACGTGATCGAAAGCTTTCTCCGCGTCGGTCGCAAAGAGCGGCATAGGAACACCTTTTACTTGCGCATAATTTATTAGTTGAATTACTTTGTTGGTGTTATCACGCGCCTCACGACCCGGTACAAGCCCTACTTGGTCAGTGGAAATCAGATTCGGGAGGTATTTATTAAGGCGATTTGCTAGTATTTTGGCTAGGATTTTAATGTCCATGTTTAGTAAGGAAATGGGCCTAAAATTTACAGGGGACGTAGGAGGATTCCCCGGTTTGGGGATAACCGTGATATGAGCTTCTAGCATTGTGCTTGCTAGTGTGGGGTTGGTGATTAAGCTATTGAAGAGTTGGAGCATCATAGGGCCCAGGGACTTGGCAAAAAACTTATAGTATTTAGGGGAAAACCCATCTGGGCCTGGGCTCTTGCCATTGGGGAAATCTTTTATAGCCTGAGAAAGTTCCCACGCTGAAATGGGCATGTCCAGACTATCTCTGTGTTCGGGGTCTAGCTATGGTAATCCCAAAGCAGTCAAGTACTGGTCTATCTTTTGTTGTCTACACAAAGTGTCCGAAGTGTTGTCCAAGGTGTTAGTCTTGTCTGTTATGTTATACAACGCTTTGTAATAGGAGTGAAATGAGTTAGCAATTTGTTTACTGCCCTTTAATGTAGATCCATCAGGATCTTGGATGAAATGTATATGTGTTTTTAACTGTTTTCTACGTATTGCTCTTGCTAACAGCTTCCCTGGTTTATTGCCCCCTTAATAATATTTTGCCTTGTGGTTAATTGCCTGCGTTGGAATGCTTTCCTTAGAAGATCATTAAGTTCTTTCCTTTTGCTCTCCAGTTTTTTTTTTTTTATTTCCATATCCGATGGGGTATTCTTATGTAGTACCTCTAGTTGGGTGATTGTTTCAGTCAGTTGGGTATGTTGTAGTCTATGTTGTTTATTGAGGTGTGCTTTGTGTTTGAGGAACTCTCCACGCATCACGCATTTATACGCTTCCCAAAAGGTTGTGGGAGAGGTTTGTGTAGGATCATTATGCAATAAATAATCCGACAGTGACTTCTGTATTTCTATTTTTATCAAGGGATCTTCTAATAAGAAGTCGTCTAATCTCCAAATGTATACTGTTGGAGGTAGGTCAGGCCACTGAATAGTACAAGTGACTGGAGCGTGGTCAGACCACGTTATAGGAGGAATTATGGGCTTTTATCAGAAACCACAATGGAAGAACAACAGAAATGAGAATTTTTGCATTTACAGTGATTTAGGTAATTAAACATCAACACTTACATCCAGATATTGTTTTGCAATTGTCCTCTTGATATCATCATTTATCTTGGCGCAGGTCACATCTCGCTTCAAAAACTCTAATGTCTGCTTAGGGTTGAAATGGACTCCTGTTTTTCTGTTGATAGCCTTGTCATACACTTTAGCAGATTCAGAGGGAGAATACTTCTGAATTTTACTGTTTGGTAAGAAGCAATTACAAATATGTTACAATTTCATATTAATATATAAAAAAATCTTTATAACAGTCAACTCACTATGACTAAAATGAGTAAACGTTTTGAAAGTACATTGTAAGGTATACTGTGTTACAGACAACCTCAAGAAATAGAATGGACCAACAAATTATACCTTCAAAAAACATTTACTCAAAAGGGACAGTAAGGTCAAAATTAAACTTGCATGATTCAAGTGGAGCATGCAAAAAAATAAAATAAAATTCTAATTTACCCATCTGAAAATCCGCAAAGATTCTTCAAATGCTGCTTTAACATTAAAAGCAAAAGAATTCCTTGAGAGGCATTTGCAAATTCTATTAGAGGTACAGTGTCCTCAGGCAGGCAGTTAAGTACGTATTCCACATCATCCTCATCTTCTGAATCAGAGTGAGAATTTGCTCGCCTTCTAGATTTTCGAGGCCGGGTTACTTCCTTTTCACTCTCACTGCTGCTCTCTTCTTCAGATGCTGCCTCCTTAACTTTTGGTTTTCTTGTCACCATTGACTGAAAATAATTAATGAGTGTTATGTTTTACATAGCTCCTATGTACAATTAATAGTAAAGGATTAACAGAACAAAATGAAGCATTAAATAAGCAAAACACCCAAATTATTAAACGTATTTTCAGTTAATTTAAAGTTAAGGTAATTTTTGAAACGCTAGGATTTACCAGTGCTACAAATAAAGGGGACTTTCAGTCATGAAGTATAAAGTACTTTATGCTTAAAGTTCCTTTAGATGCCTGCAGAGCATGCCGCACTGAGCGCCTCAGGCTGCCCACGAAGAATACCATTTTGTCAATGAGTTGATGTCAGTCAATAGTGTGCTAGCCATACAGCATATTGCCAACTGATCCGCACGGCTATTGGCTAAGATGTGGAAATGTCAATTCATTGAAAAAACATAATTTATGTAAGAACTTACCTGATAAATTCATTTCTTTCATATTAGCAAGAGTCCATGAGCTAGTGACGTATGGGATATACATTCCTACCAGGAGGGGCAAAGTTTCCCAAACCTCAAAATGCCTATAAATACACCCCTCACCACACCAACAAATCAGTTTAACGAATAGCCAAGAAGTGGGGTGATAAGAAAAAAAGTGCGAAAGCATAAAAAATAAGGAATTGGAATAATTGTGCTTTATACAAAAAAATCATAACCACCACAAAAAGGGTGGGCCTCATGGACTCTTGCTAATATGAAAGAAATGAATTTATCAGGTAAGTTCTTACATAAATTATGTTTTCTTTCATGTAATTAGCAAGAGTCCATGAGCTAGTGACGTATGGGATAATGACTACCCAAGATGTGGATCTTTCCACGCAAGAGTCACTAGAGAGGGAGGGATAAAATAAAGACAGCCAATTCCGCTGAAAAATAATCCACACCCAAAATAAAGTTTAAATTATAAACAGAAGATTCAAACTGAAACAGCTGCCTGAAGTACTTTTCTACCAAAAACAGTTTCAGAAGAAGAAAACACATCAAAATGGTAGAATTTAGTAAAAGTATGCAAAGAAGACCAAGTTGCTGCTTTGCAAATCTGGTCAACCGAAGCTTCATTCCTAAACGCCCAGGAAGTAGAAACTGACCTAGTAGAATGAGCTGTAATCCTTTGAGGCGGAGTTTTACCTGACTCGACATAAGCATGATGAATTAAAGATTTCAACCAAGATGCCAAGGAAATGGCAGAAGCCTTCTGACCTTTCCTAGAACCAGAAAAGATAACAAATAGACTAGAAGTCTTTCGGAAATTCTTAGTAGCTTCAACATAATATTTCAAAGCTCTAACCACATCCAAAGAATGCAATGATTTCTCCTTAGAATTCTTAGGATTAGGACATAATGAAGGAACCACAATTTCTCTACTAATGTTGTTAGAATTCACAACCTTAGGTAAGAATTTAAAAGAAGTTCGCAACACCACCATATCCTGATGAAAAATCAGAAAAGGAGACTCACAAGAAAGAGCAGATAATTCAGAAACTCTTCTGGCAGAAGAGATGGCCAAAAGGAACAAAACTTTCCAAGAAAGTAATTTGATGTCCAATGAATGCATAGGTTCAAATGGAGGAGCTTGAAGAGCCCCCAGAACCAAATTCAAACTCCAAGGAGGAGAAATTGATTTAATAACAGGTTTTATACGAACCAAAGCTTGTACAAAACAATGAATATCAGGAAGATTAGCAATCTTTCTGTGAAAAAGAACAGAAAGAGCAGAGATTTGTCCTTTCAAGGAACTTGCAGACAAACCTTTATCCAAACCATCCTGAAGAAACTGTAAAATTCTCGGAATTCTAAAAGAATGCCAGGAAAAATGATGAGAAAGACACCAAGAAATATAAGTCTTCCAGACTCTATAATATATCTCTCTAGATACAGATTTACGAGCCTGTAACATAGTATGAATCACAGAGTCAGAGAAACCTCTTTGACTAAGAATCAAGCGTTCTCCATACCTTTAAATTTAAGGATTTGAGATCCTGATGGAAAAAAGGACCTTGCGACAGAAGGTCTGGTCTTAACGGAAGAGTCCATGGTTGGCAAGAGGCCATCCGGACAAGATCCGCATACTAAAACCTTGAGGCCAAAAAAGAGGCCATGCTGGAGCCACCAGCAGAACAAACGAGCATTCCTTCAGAATCTTGGAGATTACTCTTAGAAGAAGAACTAGAGGCGGAAAGATATAGGCAGGATGATACTTCCAAGGAAGTGACAATGCATCCACTGCTTCCGCTTGAGGATCCCTGGATCTGGACAGATACCTGGGAAGTTTCTTGTTTAGATGAGAGGCCATCAGATCTATTTCTGGAAGTCCCCACATTTGAACAATCTGAAGAAATACCTCTGGGTGAAGAGACCATTCGCCCGGATGTAACGTTTGGCGACTGAGATAATCCGCTTCCCAATTGTCTATACCTGGGATATGAACCGCAGAAATTAGACAGGAGCTGGATTCCGCCCAAACCAGAATTCGAGATACTTCTTTCATAGCCAGAGGACTGTGAGTCCCTCCTTGATGATTGATGTATGCCAAAGTAGTAGACATTGTCTGTCTGAAAACAAATGAACGATTCTCTCTTTAGAAGAGGCCATGACTGAAGAGCTCTGAAAATTGCACGGAGTTCCAAAATATTGATCGGTAATCTCACCTCCTGAGATTCCCAAACCCCTTGTGCTGTCAGAGACCCCCAAACAGCTCCCCAACCTGTCAGACTTGCATCTGTTGAAATTATAGTCCAGGTCGGAAGAACAAAAGAAGCCCCCTGAACTAAACGATGGTGATCTGTCCACCACGTTAGAGAGTGTCGTACAATCGGTTTTAAAGATATTAATTGAGATATCTTTGTGTAATCCCTGCACCACTGGTTCAGCATACAGAGCTGAAGAGGTCGCATGTGAAAACGAGCAAAGGGGATCGCGTCCGATGCAGCAGTCATAAGACCTAGAATTTCCATGCATAAGGCTACCGAAGGGAATGATTGAGACTGAAGGTTTCGACAAGCTGATATCAATTTTAGACGTCTCTTGTCTGTCAAAGATAGAGTCATGGACACTGAATCTATCTGGAAACCTAAAAAGGTTACCCTTGTCTGAGGAATCAATGAACTTTTTGGTAAATTGATCCTCCAACCATGATCTTGAAGAAACAACACAAGTCGATTCGTATGAGATTCTGCTAAATGTGAAGACTGAGCAAGTACCAAGATATCGTCCAAATAAGGAAATACCACAATACCCTGTTCTCTGATTACAGACAGAAGGGCACCGAGAACCTTTGTAAAAATTCTTGGAGCTGTTGCTAGGCCTTACAGTTACCATTTTGAATGTTGGTATCCTTACATAACGATTCAATATTTTTAGATCCAGAACTGGTCTGAAGGAATTCTCCTTCTTTGGTACAATGAAGAGATTTGAATAAAACCCCAGCCCCTGTTCCAGAACTGGAACTGGCATAATTACTCCAGCCAACTCTAGATCTGAAACACATTTCAGAAATGCTTGAGCCTTCGCTGGATTTACTGGGACACGGGAAAGAAAAAATCTCTTTGCAGGAGGCCTTATCTTGAAACCAATTCTGTACCCTTCTGAAACAATGTTCTGAATCCAAAGATTGTGAACGGAATTGATCCAAATTTCCTTGAAAAAACGTAATCTGCCCCCTACCAGCTGAGCTGGAATGAGGGCCGCACCTTCAAGTGGACTTAGAAGCTGGCTTTGATTTTCTAAAAGGCTTGGATTTATTCCAAACTGGAGATGGTTTCCAAACTGATACCGCTCCTGAGGATGAAGGATCAGGCTTTTGTTCCTTGTTGTGACGAAAGGAACGAAAACGATTATTAGACCTAAATTTACCTTTAGATTTTTTATCCTGTGGTAAAAAAGTTCCTTTCCCTCCAGTAACAGTTGAGATAATAGAATCCAACTGAGAACCAAATAATTTATTACCCTGGAAAGAAAGGGAAAGCAGAGTAGACTTAGAAGACATATCAGCATTCCAAGTTTTAAGCCATAAAGCTCTTCTAGCTTAAATAGCTAGAGACATATACCTGACATCAACTCTAATGATATCAAAGATGGCATCACAAACAAAATTATTAGCATGTTGAAGAATAATAATAATGTTATGAGAATTATGATCTGTTACTTGTTGCGCTAAAGCTTCTAACCAAAAAGTTGAAGCTGCAGCAACATCCGCTTAAGATATAGCTGGTCTAAGAAGATTACCTGAACACAAGTAAGCTTTTCTTAGAAAGGATTCAATTTTCCTATCTAAAGGATCCTTAAAGGAAGTACCATCTGCCGTAGGAATAGTAGTACGCTTAGCAAGAGTAGAGACAGCCCCATCAACCTTAGGGATTTTGTCCCAAAACTCCAATCTGTCAGATGGCACAGGATATAATTGCTTAAAACGTTTAGAAGGAGTAAATGAATTACCCAAATTATTCCATTCCCTGGAAATTACTTCAGAAATAGCACCAGGAACAGGAAAAACTTCTGGAATAACTACAGGAGATTTAAAAACCTTATCTAAACGTTTAGATTTAGTATCAAGAGGACCAGAATCCTCAATTTCTAATGCAATTAGGACTTCTTTAAGTAAAGAACGAATAAATTCCATTTTAAATAAATATGAAGATTTATCAGCATCAACCTCTGAGACAGAATCCTCTGAACCAGAAGAACTATTATCAGAATCAGAATGATGATGTTCATTTAAAAATTCATCTGAAAAATGAGAAGTTTTAAAAGTCTTTTTGTGTTTACTAGAAGGAGGAATAACAGACATAGCCTTCTTAATGGATTTAGAAACAAAATCTCTTATGTTATCAGGAACACTCTGAGTATTAGATGTTGATGGAACAGCAACAGGTAATGTAACTTTACTAAAGGAAATATTATCTGCATTAATAAGTTTGTCATGACATACAGTACAAACAACAGCTGGAGGAATAGCTACCAAAAGTTTACAGCAGATACACTTAGCTTTGGTAGCTCCAGCATCAGGCAGTGATTTTCCAGAAGTATCTTCTGACTCAGTTGCAACGTGGGACATCTTGCAATATGTAATAGAAAAAACAACATATAAAGCAAAATTGATCAAATTCCTTAAATGACAGTTTCAGGAATGGGAAAAAATGCCAGTGAACAAGCTTCTAGCAACCAGAAGCAATAAATAATGAGACTTAAATAAAGTGGAGACAAAAATGACGCCCATGTTTTTTAACGCCAAAAAAGCCACCCACATTATTTTGCGCCTAAATGCTATTGGTGCCAAAAATGATGCCACATCCGGAACGGCGACATTTTTGGCGCGAAAAACGTCAAAAATGACGCAACTTCCGGCGACACGTATGACGCCGGAAACAGAAAATTTTTCGCGCCAAGAAAGTCCGTGCCAAGAATGACGCAATAAAATGAAGCATTTTCAGCCCCCGCGAGCCTAACAGCCCACAGGGAAAAGTCAAATTTTAAGGAAAGATAAAAATTTATATATTCAAATGCATTATCCCAAATATGAAACTGACTGTCTGAAATAAGGAAATGTTGAACATCCTGAGTCAAGGCAAATAAATGTTTGAATACATATATTTAGAACTTTATATAAAAGTGCCCAACCATAGCTTTAGAGTGTCACAGAAAATAAGACTTACTTACCCCAGGACACTCATCTACATGTTGTAGAAAGCCAAACCAGTACTGAAACGAAAATCAGCAGAGGTAATGGTATATATATATATATATAAGAGTATATCGTCGATCTGAAAAGGGAGGCAAGAGATGAATCTCTACGACCGATAACAGAGAACCTATGAAATAGACCCCGTAGAAGGAGATCATTGAATTCAAATAGGCAATACTCTCCTCACATCCCTCTGACATTCACTGCACGCTGAGAGGAAAACCGGGCTCCAACTTGCTGCGGAGCGCATATCAACGTAGAATCTAGCACAAACTTACTTCACCACCTCCATAAGAGGCAAAGTTTGTAAAACTGATTTGTGGGTGTGGTGAGGGGTGTATTTATAGGCATTTTGAGGTTTGGGAAACTTTGCCCCTCCTGGTAGGAATGTATATCCCATACGTCACTAGCTCATGGACTCTTGCTAATTACATGAAAGAAATATAGCATTCTGATGTGGGCGGCCTGAGGCGCTCAGAGTCGAATACGTTGAGGGGCAAATAAAGGAACATTCAGCATGAAGTATTTTATGACTTTATTTGTAGCACTGGTAAATCCTAGTGTTTCAAAAACGCTAGGATTTACCATAACTTTAAAGAAGAGAAAAATGGGCACTAAAGTAATTTTTGTCTAGCACTGCGACTAGCGATTACTCACCTCTCTGAATGACTGAAGCAGATTGCTACCAGAAACAGATAATGTAATATCTATGTGATGCATGATAAAGAGAGGCTCTTCCTGGGTTTGATATGGAAAGCAAGCTAGATTGTCCGCTATATACACAAGCATATTCACCTCAGTTTTCTGAAAGAAAAAATATACATTTTAATAGGATTACTATAAAATGCCAAAAAATATTAAAAAAGTAAACTACACAAGACCACTGCTAAATGGTATTTGTGTATAATAAAACTTTCCATACCGCAGCATCATCAAATAGATTAAGTAATGCGATAAGGAAGGCCCTTCTGTGCTGACGATTCCCTCTAATCATGGAGTAAAGGTGTGAACATAATGCAGTAGTGGACTCGTCCTGTCGGAATCCTCTCACTAAATGCTTTTTATCTGAAATGATTGCTTGTTGCACCTGGTAGGACATCTTAATGCCAGCCACAGCTTTCATCTGAGACAAATGGAAAAGCAATATTTTTTTTTAAACCAAAAACAATAAAAAAAACACTGTTACACTCAGTATATACTAGAAAAGACACAATCATACAATCTATAGTCTTGCATAAAAATAAATGAATAGCTGTGAATCATATTCTTACATGGATGAATCCAGTGTATTTCTTGTCTATTTCTACCAACTGCTGGTCTGATTTGTTTCTCATGGATGGTTCTGGATCTGTTCCCATTGCAATAAGATATGGCACACACTAAAAGTTAGAAAACAAAATCAACAGTAAAATAGCATGCACTGAATGTGTGAAAATGAGGCATAATGTTACTACTTTTATACAACAAATTAAAACTATTTATGAACGGATTAAATGTGATTTATCCTATTTTCTAAAAAGAAATTGGTACTTGTACAATTTAGTGACTGCGCATGACCGTTTTATTTGCTAGTTATTTAGTCTTGCCCCTATGGAAAGGTAAGACTTCAAATCATACAAAATAATTTGAAAAGCTAGTAACAAATAATAATAATCGTGCATGCACACACCACACACAAAAATTGTGAAGGCACTATGTTCTGTTGAGAAGGGAGATAAATGTGCTAAAATAGGACAATATTACAAATTCCTATTCTAAAAAAAAGTAGTAAAGTGACTTTATATACTTTGTTTAAAAAAGCAAAACAAAAAAACAAAAACACAACAAACTTTTCTACTTTTCTAGAAGCAAATACCGAATATGACTTCAGGCAACAGCATTTGGCTATTTTCAGGAACTAGTGTAAAAGTGTCACACATAGTCAAATGATGCTGCTTGTGGCCATATTCTCTTCCAAGATATCTTACCTGAACAGGATGAATGAGGCCTTGATTTAAAGTCAATGCAATGACATTCAGAGCAAAGTGGCGTACACTGGACTGAGTGTGAAAGAAGGACTCAAGAACTTGTTTGAGGTAAAGCTGCATAATGGAACTGCTCATCCCTGAGGAAATATCTCCCATTTCTTTTAAATCTTCCTGCTTAGAAAGTTTTTTCCCTAGAAATCATGAACAAAGATTATTAAAACTAGTAGATTATATAAAAAAATAGAATAAATCAGCACAGCAAAACTGTTCTACCACAAGGTTAAAAGGAATATAAAACCCACAATTTTTCTTTCATGATTCAGACAGAGCATGCAATTTAAACAGATTTCCAGTTTAATTCTATTATATAATTTACTTAATTCTTTTGGTATCCTTTGTTGAAAATACCACCTAGGTAGGCTCAGGAGCAGCAATGCACCACGGAGGAGCTAGCTGGTGATTGGTGGCTGCACATTTCTCTCTTAGCATTGGTTCACCTGATGTGTTCAGCTAGCTCACAGTAGTGCATAGCTGCTCTTCAACAAAGTAAAACAAGATCATGAATGTATGGGATCTGAACTATGAGAGATAATTGTGGGATTTTATGTCCCTTTTAAGCTATGCCACAGATGTAAATAACAAATGAGCCATTAGTACAGGTTTAAAATAAAATTGAACAAAACAAAATGTATGCTTACCTGATAAATTTTATTTATTTCCGGGCATGGAGAGTCCATGGAGATTCATGGAGAGTCCATGGAGATTCATTTAAATTACTAATGGGATATTCACTCCTGGCCAGCAGGAGGCGGCAAAGAACACCCCAGCAAAGCTGTTAAGTATAACTTCTCTTACCCATAACCCCCAATCATTCGCCCGAAGGGAACTGAAAAAGTAACAAGGATATAGAGGTGCCTGAGGTTTGTACAAAAAAAAATGGCTGAATTTAAACAAGGGTGGGTAGTGGACTCTCTATACCCGGAAATAAATTATCAGGTAAGCATACATTTTGTTTTCTTTCCTCTGGCATAGAAAGTCCACAATTCATTCCAATTACTAATGGTAACCAATACCCAAGCTAGAGGACACAGAATGAAAGGGAGGGAGAACAAGATAGGTGGACATAAACCGAAGGCACCACCGCTTGAAAAAGAAGCCCCAGCCAAGGGAAAAGTATCAAATTTGTAAAACTAGTAAAAAAAGTATGAATAGATGACCATGTGGCCGCCTTGCAAAATTTGCTCTACTGAAGCTTCATTATTGAAAGCCTAGGAAGAAGAAACAGCTCTAGTGCAATGAGCCGTAATTCTCTCAGGAGGCTGATGCCCAGCTGTCTCACAAGCTAAACGAATAACACTTCTCAACCAGAGAGAAAGAGTGGTAGAAGTGGCCTTCTGACCCCTACACTTACCAGAGAAAAAAAGAAACAGGGCAGAAGACTGCCAAAAAACTTTAGTTGCTTGAAGGTAAAATTTTAAAGCATGCACAACATCCAAGTTATGCAAAAGACATACCTTCTGGGAGGAAGGAATAGGACACAAAGTGGGAACAACTATTTCCTGATTAATATTGCGATCCGACAGTACCTTAGGGAGAAACCCAAGCTTAGTACGAAGGACCACCTATCAGGATGAAAAAATAAAGGTAAGGAGAATCAAACTGCAGAGCCGAAAGTTCCAAAACTCTGTGAGCAAAAGAAATAGCAATAAGAAACAAAACCTTCCAAGAAAGTAATTTAATGTCCACAGAATGCATTGGCTCAAATGGAGCCTGCTGTAAAACCTTAAGAACTAGGTTAAGACTCCAAGGAGGAGCAACAGGTTATGACTAAGGCCTGAACACAAGACTGAACATCTGGCAGAACCGCCAGACATTTATGCAAAAGAATAGAGAAGAAATCTGACCCTTCAGAGAACTGGCTGACAAACCTTTCTCCAGGCCCTCCTGAAGAAAAGCCAAAATTTGAGGAACCTTCACTTTGTTCCAAGAAAAATAATAATGAAAGTATTTACACCATACCCTATGGTAAATTCTGTGAGTAACCGGTTTACGAGCCTGAAGCATAGTATCTATATACTTTCTCAGAGAAGCCACGTCTAGCCAAAACTAGACGTTCAATCTCAAAGCAGTTAACTTCAGGGAAACCAGATTTGGATGAAGGAATTGACCCTGAAGTAGAAGGTCCTTCCTCAAAGGTAACCATCAAAGAGGAAGAGGAAACGGGTATGCTAGATTGAAATTCCAAGGAACCGCCAGAGCATCTACCAGAGCGGCTTGAGGATCTTGACCTTCAACCGTACCTTGGAAGTTCGGCGTTTTGATGAGAAGCCATCAGATCCAATTCGGAATCCCCCACTTGAAAGTTATCATTGTGAAAACCTCTGGGTGGAGAGCCCACTCTCCAGGATGAAAAGTTTGCCTGCTCAGAAAATCTGCCTCCCAATTGGCCACCCCTGGAATGTGGATGGCAGAAAGATGGCAATAGTGAGACTATGCCCACTGGAGAATGCGAGTCACCTCCTCCATTGCCAAGGAACGCAGAGTTTCCCCCTGGTGGTTGATATAAGCCACCGAAGTGATGTTGTCCGACTAATCTGATAATCCGGACCAAAGCTAGTTGAGGCCAAACTATCAAAGCATTAAAGATTGCTCTAGACTCCAAGATATTTATTGGAAGAGATGACTCCTCCGGAGTCCACAAGCCCTGTGCTTTTAACCCCTTAACGACACGAGTCGTACAGGGTACATCGCACACAACCAGGTCTTTAAAGACCAGCGACGTACCCTGTACGACGTTGGGGATTAAAGCGGCTTCAAGCCGCTTTACGGTTATTGCAGTGATGCCTCGATATCGAGGCATCCTGCAATAACATTTTTCCCCCATCCGATGCAGAGAGAGCCACTCTGTGGCCCTCTCTGCCCCGGTAGAAAATGTTAATTGTAAGGGATCTGGGAGGGGAAGCTACACTACAGAAAAAAAAGGCATTTTTTTCTAAACTGGGTACTGGCAGACAGCTGCCAGTACCCAAGATGGCTCCCAGTAAGGTAGAGGGGGAGGGTTAGAGAGCTGTTTTGGGGGGGGGGATCCTACACAGCAGCATATGTAAATATGCTATACAATATTTTTTTTAAAAAATATACCTTTTATTTTAGTACTGGCAGACTTTCTGCCAGTACTTAAGATGGCGGGGACAATTGTGGGATGGGGGAGGGAAGAGAGCTGTTTGGGAGGGATCCTGGGGTGTGATGTGTCAGGTGGGAGGCTGATCTCTACGCTAAAGCTAAAATTAACCTTGCAAGCTCCCTAATTAACCCTTGCACTTCTGGGCATAATACATGTGTGGTGCGCAGCGGCATTTAGCGGCCTTATAATTACCAAAAAGCAACGCCAAGGCCATATATGTCTGCTATTTCTAAACAAAGGGGATCCCAGAGAAGCATTTACAACCATTTATGCCATAATTGCACAAGTTGTTTGTAAATAATTTCAGTGAGAAACCTAAAGTTTGTGAAAATATTTGGGAAAAAGTGAATATTTTTTTTTATTTAATAGCATTTGGCGGTGAAATGGTGGCATGAAATATACGAAAATGGGTCTACATCAATACTTTGGGATGTCTTCTAAAAAAAACATAATTTATGCTTACCTGATAAATTTATTTCTCTTGTAGTGTGTTCAGTCCACGGGTCATCCATTACTTATGGGATATATTCTCCTTCCCAACAGGAAGTTGCAAGAGGATCACCCAAGCAGAGCTGCTATATAGCTCCTCCCCTCACATGTCATATCCAGTCATTCGACCGAAACAAGACGAGAAAGGAGAAACTATAAGGTGCAGTGGTGACTGGAGTTATAATTTTAAAATTTAGAACCTGCCTTAAAAAGACAGGGCGGGCCGTGGACTGAACACACTACAAGAGAAATAAATTTATCAGGTAAGCATAAATTATGTTTTCTCTTGTTAAGTGTGTTCAGTCCACGGGTCATCCATTACTTATGGGATACCAATACCAAAGCTAAGTACACAGATGATGGGAGGGACAAGGCAGGAACATTAAACAGAAGGAACCACTGCCTGTAGAACCTTTCTCCCAAAACCAGCCTCCGAAGAAGCGAAAGTGTCAAATTTGTAAAATTTGGAAAAAGTATGAAGTGAAGACCAAGTTGCAGCCTTGCAAATCTGTTCAACAGAGGCCTCATTCTTAAAGGCCCAGGTGGAAGCCACAGCTCTAGTGGAATGAGCTGTAATTCTTTCAGGAGGCTGCTGTCCAGCAGTCTCATAGGCTAAACGTATTATGCTACGAAGCCAAAAAGAGAGAGGTAGCCGAAGCCTTTTGACCTCTCCTCTGTCCAGAGTAAACGACAAACAGAGAAGAAGTTTGTCTAAAATCTTTAGTTGCCTGTAAGTAGAACTTCAGAGCACGGACCACGTCTAGATTATGCAAAAGACGTTCCTTCTTTGAAGAAGGATTAGGACATAATGATGGAACAACAATCTCTTGATTGATATTCCTGTTAGAAACAACCTTAGGTAAAAACCCAGGCTTAGTACGCAGTACTACCTTGTCTGAATGAAAGATCAGATAAGGAGAATCACAATGTAAGGCAGATAACTCAGAGACTCTTCGAGCCGAGGAAATAGCCATCAAAAACAAAACTTTCCAAGATAAAAGCTTAATACCAATGGAATGAAGGGGTTCAAACGGAACACCCTGAAGAACTTTAAGAACCAAGTTTAAACTCCACGGAGGAGCAACAGCTTTAAACACAGGCTTAATTCTAGCCAAAGCCTGACAAAAAGCCTGGACGTCTGGATTCTCTGCCAGACGTTTGTGTAAAAGAATAGACAGAGCTGAAATCTGTCCCTTTAGCGAACTAGCGGATAAACCCTTTTCTAAACCCTCTTGTAGAAAAGCCAATATCCTAGGAATCCTAACCTTACTCCATGAGTAACTCTTGGATTCGCACCAATATAAATATTTACGCCATATCTTATGGTAAATTTTTCTGGTCACAGGTTTCCGAGCCTGTATTAATGTATCAATGACCGAATCCGAAAACCCACGCTTTGATAGAATCAAGCGTTCAATTTCCAGGCAGTCAGCCTCAGAGAAATTAGGTTTGGATGGTTGAAAGGACCCTGAATTAGAAGGTCCTGCCTCAGAGGCAGAGACCATGGTGGACAGGACGACATGTCCAATAGGTCTGCATACCAGGTCCTGCGTGGCCACGCAGGCGCTATCAGAATTACCGATGCCCTCTCCTGTTTGATCCTGGCAATCAGTCAAGGTAGCAACGGAAATGGTGGAAACACATAAGCTATGTTGAAAACCCAAGGGGCTGCTAATGCATCTACCAGCACCGCTCCCGGGTCCCTGGACCTGGATCGGTAACAAGGAAGCTTCGCGTTCTGGCGAGATGCCATGAGATCCAGATCCGGTTTGCCCCAACGACGAATCAGTTGAGCAAATACCTCCGGGTGAAGTTCCCACTCTCCCGGATGAAAAGTCTGGCGACTTAGGAAATCCGCCTCCCAGTTCTCCACGCCTGGGATGTAAATCTATGACAGGTGGCAAGAGTGAGACTCTGCCCAGCGAATTATCTTCGAGACCTCCAACATCGCTAGGGAACTCCTGGTTCCCCTTTGATGATTGATGTAGGCCACAGTCGTGATATTGTCCGACTGAAATCTGATGAACCTCAGTTTTGCTAACTGAGGCCAAGCTAGAAGAGCATTGAATATTGCTCTTAATTCTAGAATGTTTATTGGAAGGAGTTTCTCCTCCTGAGTCCACGATCCCTGAGCCTTCAGGGAATTCCAGAATGCTCCCCAGCCTAGAAAGCTGGCATCCGTTGTTACAATCGTCCAATCTGGTCTGCGAAAGGTCATTCCTTTGGACAGATGAACCGGTGACAACCACCAGAGAAGAGAATCTCTGGTCTCCTGGTCCAGATTTAGCAAAGGGGACAGATCTGAGTAATCCCCGTTCCATTGACTGAGCATGCATAGTTGCAGCGGTCTGAGATGCAGGCGCGCAAATGGCACTATGTCCATTGCCGCGACCATTAAGCCGATTACCTCCATGCACTGAGCTACTGATGGGCTTGGAATGGAATGAAGGACACGGCAAGCATTGAGAATCTTTGATAACCTGGACTCCGTCAGGTAAATCTTCATCTCTACAGAATCTATAAGAGTCCCTAGAAAAGGAACCCTTGTGAGAGGTAACAGAGAACTCTTTTCCACATTCACTTTCCACCCATGCGACCTCAGAAATGCTAGAACTATCTCTGTATGAGACTTTGCATTCTGAAAACTTGACGCTTGTATCAGAATGTCGTCTAGGTACGGAGCCACCGCTATGCCTCGTGGTCTTAGTACCGCCAGAAGTGAGCCCAGAACCTTCGTAAAAATTCTCGGGGCCGTGGCTAACCCGAAGGGAAGAGCCACAAACTGGTAATGCCTGTCTAGAAAGGCAAACCTCAGGTACCGATAATGATCTTTGTGAATCGGTATGTGAAGGTAAGCATCCTTTAAGTCCACTGTGGTCATATATTGACCCTCTTGGATCATGGGTAGGATGGTTCGAATGGTTTCCATCTTGAACGATGGTACCCTTAGGAATTTGTTTAAGATCTTTAAGTCCAAGATTGGTCTGAAGGTTCCCTCTTTTTTGGGAACCACAAATAGATTTGAGTAAAATCCTTGTCCCTGTTCCGATCGCGGAACTGAGTGGATTACTCCCATGATTAAGAGGTCTTGTACACATTGTAGAAATGCCTCTCTCTTTACTAGGTTTGTAGATAACCTCGATAGATGGAACCTCCCTTGTGGAGGAGAGGTTTTGAAATCCAGAAGGTATCCCTGAGATATAATCTTCAACGTCCAGGGATCCTGCACATCTCTTGCCCAAGCCTGGGCGAAGAGAGAAAGTCTGCCCCCCACTAAATCCGTCTCCGGATAGGGGGCCCTGTCTTCATGCTGTCTTAGGGGCGGGAGTAGGCTTTCTGGCCTGCTTGCCCTTGTTCCATGACTGGTTGCCTTTCCAACCCTGTCTGTAACGAGCAGTAGTTCCTTCCTGTTTTGGAGCGGAGGAAGTTGATGCTGCTCCTGCCTTAAAGTTACGAAAGGCACGAAAATTAGACTGTTTGGCCTTTGGTTTGGCCCTGTCCTGAGGAAGGGCGTGGCCCTTACCTCCCGTAATGTCAGCAATAATTTCCTTCAAGCCGGGCCCGAATAAGGTCTGCCCTTTGAAAGGAATGTTAAGTAGCTTAGATTTGGAAGTTACATCCGCTGACCAGGATTTAAGCCAGAGAGCTCTGCGCCTGTATGGCGAATCCTGAATTTTTAGCCGTAAGTTTGGTTAGATGTACTACGGCATTAGCTTGCTTAAGGGTTCTAACTTTGCTCAAAGCCTCATCCAATGGCGCTGTGCGAATCGCCTCTTCCAGAGACTCAAACCAGAATGCCGCTGCAGCCGTGACAGGCGCAATGCATGCAAGAGGCTGCAATATAAAACCCTGTTGAACAAACATTTTCTTAAGATAACCCTCTAATTTTTTATCCATTGGATCTGAGAAAGCACAGCTATACTCCACCGGGATACTGGTACGTTTGGCTAAAGTAGAAACTGCTCCCTCCACCTTAGGGACCGTCTGCCATAAGTCTCGTGTGGTGGCGTCTATAGGAAACATTTTTCTAAATATCGGGGGAGGGGAAAAAGGCACACCGGGTCTATCCCACTCCTTACTAATAATTTCTGTAAGTCTTTTTGGTATAGGAAAGACGTCAGTACACACCGGTACCGCATAGTATCTATCCAACCTACACATTTTCTCTGGAATTGCCACCGTGTCGCAATCATTCAGAGCCGCTAATACCTCCCCTAGTAACACACGGAGGTTCTCAAGCTTAAATTTAAAATTTGAAATTTCTGAATCCGGTCTCCCCGGATCAGAACCGTCACCGACAGAATGAAGCTCACCGTCCTCATGTTCTGCAAATTGTGACGCAGTATCAGACATGGCTCTCGTGTCATCAGCGCGCTCTGTCCTTAACCCAGAGCTATCGCGCTTTCCCCTTAATTCGGGCATATTATATAATACTTCTTTCATAACATTAGCCATATCATGTAAAGTGATTTGTAAGGGCCTAGATGTACTTGGCGTCTCAATCTTACGCATCTCCCGAGCGGGAGACGCAGGTACTGACACGTGAGGAGAGTTAGGCGGCATAACTTCCCCCTCGTTGTCTGGTGATAATTTCTCTATTGGTACAGATTGACTTTTATTCAAAGCAATATCAATACAATTTGTACACATCGTTCTATTGGGCTCCACATTGGCTTTTGAACATGATGAACAGACAGTTTCCTCTGAATCAGACATGTTTAAACAGACTTAGCAATGAAACTAGCAAGCTTGGAAATCACTTTCAATAAGTTTACAAGCAATATAAAAAACGCTGCAGCGCTTCAAAAATACAGATATAATTAAACAATTCTTAACAAGAAGTGTATTATTAGCAGAGGATTGCACCCATTAGCAAAAGGATGATTAACCCCTCAATACCCAAAACGGATAAAACGGATATCAATTAAGATTTAACGCTTTTAATCACAGTCAAACACACTGTCACAGATCTGCTGTGACTGATTACCTCCCTCAAAAATGAATTTTGCAGACCCCTGAGCTCTCTAGAGACGTCCTGGATCAAGGAGGAAGAAGCAGGAAGACTGTGCTAGAATTTTAACTGCGCAACAAGGCGCTAAAACAAGGTCCCTCCCACTCCTATTACAGCAGTGGGAGCCCTGATATAACGGTTTCCATGCAGAAAATATATGTTAGCCATGTGGAAAACATCATGCCCAAAGAGATTTATCACCAAAGTACCTCACAAAAACGAATAACATGCCAGTAAACGTTTTATTAAAAAACAACATTTTCCAATGTCATGCAAAGTTATCACTAAGCCTGCTACCAGTCGCTACCACGGCAGATAAGGCTTAAGTATTATTTCAGTTTTAACAGTATTTTCTCAGTCAAATTCTAGTCCCTAGAAAATAACTCGACTGCGCGTACTTTTATCAGCCTGATACCAGTTGCCACTACTGCATTTAAGGCTGTACTTACATCATACGGTAACAGCAGTATTTTCTTAGTCAATTCCATTCCCAGAAAATAATGTACCGCACATACCTCATTTGCGGAGGACCCCGCATGCTATTCCCAGTTTCTGAAGTTACCCCACTCCTCAGAATGTCGAGAACAGCCAGTGGATCTTAGTTACGCCTGCTAAGATCATAGAAAATACTGCCTGAGATAGAAAAAACAGCACACTCCAGTGCCATTTAAAATAAACTTTTGATTGAAGAATAGTTAAGTAAAAACTCCAGCTCCTCTCGCGACCTCCTTCTTTGTTGAGGGTTGCAAGAGAATGACTGGATATGACATGTGAGGGGAGGAGCAATATAGCAGCTCTGCTTGGGTGATCCTCTTGCAACTTCCTGTTGAGAAGGAGAATATATCCCATAAGTAATGGATGACCCGTGGACTGAACACACTTAACAAGAGAAAAATATATACATGTCAATAGATATTCAGGGATTCCTGAAAGATATCAGTGTTCCAATGTAACTAGCGCTAATTTTGAAAAAAAGTGGTTTGGAAATAGCAAAGTACTACTTGTATTTATTGCCCTATAACATGAAAAAAAAAAAAGAACATGTAAACATTGGGTATTTCTAAACTCGGGACAAAATTTAGAAACTATTTAGCATGGGTGTTTGTTGGTGATTGTAGATGTGTAACAGATTGTGGGGGTCAAAGTTAGAAAAAGTGTGTTTTTTTCCATTTTTTCCTCATATTTTATATATTTTTTTATAGTAAATGATAAGATATGATGAAAATAATGGTATCTTTAGAAAGTCCATTTAATGGCGAGAAAAACGGTATATAATATGTGTGGGTACAGTAAATGAGTAAGAGGAAAATTACAGCTAAACACAAACACTGCAGAAATGTAAAAATAGCCCTGGTCCTTCAGGGAAAGAAATTGAAAAAACATAATTTATGTAAGAACTTACCTGATAAATTCATTTCTTTCATATTAGCAAGAGTCCATGAGCTAGTGACGTATGAGATATACATTCCTACCAGGAGGGGCAAAGTTTCCCAAACCTCAAAATGCCTATAAATACACCCCTCACCACACCCACAAATCAGTTTAACGAATAGCCAAGAAGTGGTGTGATAAGAAAAAGTGCGAAAGCATAAAAAATAAGGAATTGGAATAATTGTGCTTTATACAAAAAAAATCATAACCACCACAAAAAAGGGCGGGCCTCATGGACTCTTGCTAATATGAAAGAAATGAATTTATCAGGTAAGTTCTTACATAAATTATGTTTTCTTTCATGTAATTAGCAAGAGTCCATGAGCTAGTGACGTATGGGATAATGACTACCCAAGATGTGAATCTTCCACACAAGAGTCACTAGAGAGGGAGGGATAAAATAAAATAAAGACAGCCAATTCCGCTGAAAATAATCCACACCCAAAATAAAGTTTAATATTAAAAATATAAGCAGAAGATTCAAACTGAAACAGCTGCCTGAAGTACTTTTCTACCAAAAACAGCTTCAGAAGAAGAAAACACATCAAAATGGTAGAATTTAGTTAAAGTATGCAAAGAGGACCAAGTTGCAGCTTTGCAAATCTGATCAATCGAAGCTTCATTCCTAAACGCCCAGGAAGTAGAAACTGACCTAGTAGAATGAGCTGTAATCCTCTGAGGCGGAGTTTTACCCGACTCAACATAGGCATGATGAATTAAAGATTTCAACCAAGATGCCAAAGAAATGGCAGAAGCTTTCTGGCCTTTTCTAGAACCGGAAAAGATGACAAATAGACTAGAAGTCTTTCGGAAAGTCTTAGTAGCTTCAACATAATATTTCAAAGCTCTAACAACATCCAAAGAATGCAATGATTTCTCCTTAAAATTCTTAGGATTAGGGCATAATGAAGGAACCACAATTTCTCTACTAATGTTGTTGGAATTCACAACCTTAGGTAAAAATTTAAAAGAAGTTCGCAACACCGCCTTATCCTGATGAAAAATCAGAAAAGGAGACTCACAAGAAAGAGCAGACAATTCAGAGACTCTTCTGGCAGAAGAGATGGCCAAAAGGAACAAAACTTTCCAAGAAAGTAATTTAATGTCCAATGAATGCATAGGTTCAAACGGAGGAGCTTGAAGAGCCCCCAGAACCAAATTCAAACTCCAAGGAGGAGAAATTGACTTAATGACAGGTTTTATACGAACCAAGGCATGTACAAAACAATGAATATCAGGAAGATTAGCAATCTTTCTGTGAAAAAGAACAGAAAGAGCAGAGATTTGACCTTTCAAGGAACTTGCGGACATACCTTTAAACCATCCTGAAGAAACTGTAAAATTCTCGGAATTCTAAAAGAATGCCAGGAAAAATGATGAGAAAGACACCAAGAAATATAAGTCTTCCAGACTCTATAATATATCTCTCTAGATACAGATTTACGAGCCTGTAACATAGTATTAATCACAGAGTCAGAGAAACCTCTTTGACCAAGAATCAAGCGTTCAATCTCCATACCTTTAAATTTAAGGATTTGAGATCCTGATGGAAAAAAGGACCTTGCGACAGAAGGTCTGGTCTTAACGGAAGAGTCCACGGTTGGCAAGAGGCCAATCGGACAAGATCCGCATACCAAAACCTGTGAGGCCATGCTGGAGCTACCAGCAGAACAAACGAGCATTCCTTCAGAATCTTGGAGATTACTCTTGGAAGAAGAACTAGAGGCGGAAAGATATAGGCAGGATGATACTTCCAAGGAAGTGATAATGCATCCACTGCCTCCGCCTGAGGATCCCGGGATCTGGACAGATACCTGGGAAGTTTCTTGTTTAGATGAGAAGCCATCAGATCTATTTCTGGAAGTTCCCACATTTGAACAATCTGAAGAAATATCTCTGGGTGAAGAGACCATTCGCCCGGATGCAACGTTTGGCGACTGAGATAATCCGCTTCCCAATTGTCTATACCTGGAATATGAACCGCAGAGATTAGACAGGAGCTGGATTCCGCCCAAACCAGAATTCGAGATACTTCTTTCATAGCCAGAGGACTGTGAGTCCCTCCGTGATTGATGTATGCCACAGTTGTGACATTGTCTGTCTGAAAACAAATGAACGATTCTCTCTTCAGAAGAGGCCAAGACTGAAGAGCTCTGAAAATTGCACGGAGTTCCAAAATATTGATCGGTAATCTCACCTCCTGAGATTCCCAAACCCCTTGTGCCGTCAGAGACCCCCACACAGCTCCCCAACCTGTAAGACTTGCATCTGTTGAAATTACAGTCCAGGTCGGAAGAACAAAAGAAGCCCCCTGAACTAAACGATGGTGATCTGTCCACCACGTCAGAGAGTGTCGTACAATCGGTTTTAAAGATATTAATTGAGATATCTTTGTGTAATCCCTGCACCATTGGTTCAGCATACAGAGCTGAAGAGGTCGCATGTGAAAACGAGCAAAGGGGATCGCGTCCGATGCAGCAGTCATAAGACCTAGAATTTCCATGCATAAGGCTACCGAAGGGAATGATTGTGACTGAAGGTTTCGACAAGCTGAAATCAATTTTAGACGTCTCTTGTCTGTCAAAGACAGAGTCATGGACACTGAATCTATCTGGAAACCCAAAAAGGTTACCCTTGTCTGAGGAATCAATGAACATTTTAGTGAATTGATCCTCCAACCATGATCTTGAAGAAACAACAAAAGTCGATTCGTATGAAATTCTGCTAAATGTGAAGACTGAGCAAGTACCAAGATATCGTCCAAATAAGGAAATACCACAATACCCTGTTCTCTGATTACAGACAGAAGGGCACCGAGAACCTTTGTAAAAATTCTTGGAGCTGTTGCTAGGCCAAACGGCAGAGCCACAAACTGGTAATGCTTGTCCAGGAAAGAGAATCTCAGAAACTGATAGTGAGCTGGATGAATCGGAATATGCAGATATGCATCCTGTAAATCTATTGTAGACATATAATGCCCTTGCTGAACAAAAGGCAGGATAGTCCTTAGTTACCATTTTGAATGTTGGTATCCTTACAAAACGATTCAATATTTTTAGATCCAGAACTGGTCTGAAGGAATTCTCCTTCTTTGGTACAATGAAGAGATTCGAATAAAACCCCAGCCCCTGTTCCAGAACTGGAACTGGCATAATTACTCCAGCCAACTCTAGATCTGAAACACATTTCAGAAATGCTTGAGCTTTCGCTGGGTTTACTGGGACACGGGAAAGAAAAAATCTCTTTGCAGGAGGTCTTATCTTGAAACCAATTCTGTACCCTTCTGAAACAATGTTCTGAATCCAAAGATTGTGAACAGAATTGATCCAAATTTCTTTGAAAAAACGTAATCTGCCCCCTACCAGCTGAGCTGGAATGAGGGCCGCACCTTCATGTGGACTTAGAAGCTGGCTTTGCTTTTCTAGAAGGCTTGGATTTATTCCAGACTGGAGATGGTTTCCAAACTGAAACTGCTCCTGAGGATGAAGGATCAGGCTTTTGTTCTTTGTTGAAACGAAAGGAACGAAAACGATTATTAGCCCTGTTTTTACCCTTAGTTTTTTTATCCTGTGGTAAAAAAGTTCCTTTCCCACCAGTAACAGTTGAGATAATAGAATCCAACTGAGAACCAAATAATTTATTACCCTGGAAAGAAAGGGAAAGTAGAGTCGATTTAAAAGACATATCAGCATTCCAAGTTTTAAGCCATAAAGCTCTTCTAGCTAAAATAGCTAGAGACATAAACCTGACATCAACTCTGATAATATCAAAAATGGCATCACAGATAAAATTATTAGCATGTTGAAGAAGAATAATAATGTTATGAGAATCATGATCTGTTACTTGTTGCGCTAAAGTTTCCAACCAAAAAGTTGAAGCTGCAGCAACATCCGCCAAAGATATAGCAGGTCTAAGAAGATTACCTGAATACAAATAAGCTTTTCTTAGAAAGGATTCAATTTTCCTATCTAAAGGATCCTTAAAGGAAGTACCTTTAGCAAGGGTAGAGATAGCCCCATCAACTTTAGGGATTTTGTCCCAAAACTCTAATCTGTCAGACGGCGCAGGATATAATTGCTTAAAACGTTTAGAAGGAGTAAATGAATTACCGAAATTATTCCATTCCCTGGAAATTACTTCAGAAATAGCACCAGGAACAGGAAAAACTTCTGGAATAACTACAGGAGATTTAAAGACCTTGTCTAAACGTTTAGATTTAGTATCAAGAGGACCAGAATCCTCAATTTCTAATGCAATTAGGACTTCTTTGAGTAAAGAACAAATAAATTCCATTTTAAATAAATTTATCAGCATCAACCTCTGAAACAGAATCCTCTGAACCAGAAGAATCATTAGAATCAGAATGATGATGTTCATTTAAAAATTCATCTGGATAAAGAGAAGTTTTAAAAGACTTTTTATGTTTACTAGAAGGAGGAATAACAGACATAGCCTTCTTAATGGATTCAGAAACAAAATCTCTTATGTTATCAGGAACACTCTGAACATTAGATGTTGATGGAACTGCAACAGCTAATGGTATTTTACTAAAGGAAATATTTTCTGCATTAACAAGTTTGTCATGACATTTAATACAAACAACAGCTGGAGAAACAGCTACCAAAAGTTTACAGCAGATACACTTAGCTTTGGTAGTTCCAGCACCAGGCAGCGATTTTCCTGAAGTATCTTCTGACTCAGATGCAACATGAGACATCTTGCAATATGTAAGAGAAAAAACAACATATAAAGCAAAATTGATCAAATTCCTTAAATGACAGTTTCAGGAATGGGAAAAAATGCCAAAGAACAAGCTTCTAGCAACCAGAAGCAATGAAAAATGATACTTAAATAATGTGGAGACAAAAGCGACGCCCATATTTTTTTTTTTAGCGCCAAATAAGACGCCCACATTATTTGGCGCCTAAATGCTTTTGGAGCCAAAAATGACGCCACATCCGGAACGCCGACATTTTTGGCGCAAAAGAACGTCAAAAAATGACGCAACTTCCGGCGACACGTATGACGCCGGAAACAGAAAAGATTTTTTGCGCCAAAAAAGTCTGCGCCAAGAATGACGCAATAAAATGAAGCATTTTCAGCCCCCGCGAGCCTAACAGCCCACAGGGAAAAAGTCAAATTTTTTAAGGTAAGAAAAAATGATTGATTCAAATGCATTATCCCAAATATGAAACTGACTGTCTGAAAATAAGGAATGTTGAACATCCTGAGTCAAGGCAAATAAATGTTTGAATACATATATTTAGAACTTTATAAAAAAGCGCCCAACCATAGCTTAGAGTGTCACAGAAAATAAGACTTACTTACCCCAGGACACTCATCTACAAGTAGTAGAAAGCCAAACCAGTACTGAAACGAGAATCAGTAGAGGTAATGGTATATATAAGAGTATATCGTCGATCTGAAAAGGGAGGTAAGAGATGAATCTCTAATACCGGTAACAGAGAACCTATGAAATAGACCCCGTAGAAGGAGATCATTGAATTCAAATAGGCAATACTCTCCTCACATCCCTCTGACATTCACTGCACGCTGAGAGGAAAACCGGGCTCCAACCTGCTGCGGAGCGCATATCAACGTAGAATCTAGCACAAACTTACTTCACCACCTCCATAGGAGGCAAAGTTTGTAAAACTGATTTGTGGGTGTGGTGAGGGGTGTATTTATAGGCATTTTGAGGTTTGGGAAACTTTGCCCCTCCTGGTAGGAATGTATATCCCATACGTCACTAGCTCATGGACTCTTGCTAATTACATGAAAGAAAGCATAATTTGACACCAAAGCAAAAGGTGTTTAATACCCCTTAAAGATGCATCCAAGGAAGATATTTTACTGATGATGTTGTATGAACTTATTAACTGAAAGAACTTTTGTACCTTTCACCAGTTGACATTATTTATTTGTTATTTTCAGAGACTTTATTATTTGATATGATAGAGACTATCAAAATGGTAGAATTTAGTAAAAGTATGCAAAGAAGACCAAGTTGCTGCTTTGCAAATCTGATCAACCGAAGCTTCATTCCTAAACGCCCAGGAAGTAGAAACTGACCTAGTAGAATGAGCTGTAATCCTTTGAGGCGGAGTTTTACCCGACTCGACATAAGCATGATGAATCAAAGATTTTAACCAAGACGCCAAAGAAAAGGCAGAGGCCTTCTGACCTTTCCTGGAACCGGAAAAGATAACAAATAGACTAGAAGTCTTTCGGAAATCTTTAGTAGCTTCCACATAATATTTCAAAGCTCTAACTACATCCAAAGAATGTAACGATCTTTACTTAGAATTCTTAGAATTAGGACACAATGAAGGAATCACAATTTCTCTACTAATGTTGTTAGAATTCACAACTTTAGGTAAAAATTTAAATGAAGTCCGCAACACCGCCTTATCCTGATGAAAAATCAGAAAAGGAGATTCACAAGAAAGAGCAGATAACTCAGAAACTCTTCTAGCAGAAGAGATGGCCAAAAGGAACAACACTTTCCAAGAAAGTAAATTAATATCCAGAGAATGCATAGGTTCAAACGGAGGAGCTTGTAAAGCCCCCAGAACCAAATTCATACTCCAAGGAGGAGAGATTGACTTAATGACAGGTTTTATACGAACCAAAGCCTGTACAAAACAATGAATATCAGGAAGATTAGCAATCTTTCTGTGAAACAGCACAGAAAGAGCAGAAATTTGTCCTTTCAAGGAACTTGCAGACAAACCTTTATCCAGACCATCCTGAAGAAACTGTAAAATTCTAGGAATTCTAAAAAAATGCCAGGAAAATTGATGAGAAGAACACCGAGAAATGTAAGTCTTCCAGACTCGATAATATATCTTCCTAGACACATATTTACGAGCCTGTAACCTAGTATTAATTACAGAGTCAGAGAAACCTCTATGACTGAGAATCAAGCGTTCAATCTCCATACCTTCAAATTTAATGATTTGAGATCCTGATGGAAAAAAGGACCTTGAGAAAGAAGATCTGGTCTTAACGGAAGAGTCCAAGGTTGGCAAGTATCCATCCGAACAAGATCCGCATACCAAAACCTGTGAGGCCATGCTGGAGCCACCAGCAGAACAAACGAACGCTCTTTTATAATCTTGGAGATCACTCTTGGAAGAAGAACTAGAGGCAGAAAGATATAGGCAGGATGATACTTCCAAGGAAGTGACAATGCATCCACTGCCTCCGCCTGAGGATCCCTGGATCTGGACAGATACCTGGGAAGTTTCTTGTTTAGATGAGAGGCCATCAGATCGATTTCTGGAAGTCCCCAGATTTGAACAAGCTGAAGAAATACCTCTGGGTGAAGAGATCATTCGCCCGGATGTAACGTCTGGCGACTGAGATAATCCGCTTCCCAATTGTCTATACCTGGGATGTGAACCGCAGAAATTAGACAGGAGCTGGATTCCGCCCATACAAGTATCCGAGATACTTCTTTCATAGCCAGAGGACTGTGAGCCCCCCCTTGATGATTGACATATGCCACGGTTGTGACATTGTCCGTCTGAAAACAAATGAACGATTCTCTCTTCAGAAGAGGCCACGACTGAAGAGCTCTGAAAATCGCACAGGAGTTCCAAAATGTTGATTGGTAATCTCGCCTCCTGAGATTCCCAAACCCCCTGCGCTGTCAGAGACCCCCATACAGCTCCCCAACCTGTCAGACTCGCATCTGTTGAGATCACAGTCCAGGTTGGAAGAATAAAAGAAGCCCCTTGAACTAAACGATGGTGATCTCTCCACCACGTCAGAGAGTGTCGTACAATCGGATTTAAAGATATTAACTGTGATATCTTTGTATAATCCCTGCACCACTGGTTCAGCATACAAAGCTGAAGAGGTCGCATGTGAAAACGAGCAAAGGGGATCGCGTCCGATGCAGCAGTCATAAGACCTAGAATTTCCATGCATAAGGCTACCGAAGGGAATGATTGAGACTGAAGGTTTCGACAAGCTGAAACCAATTTCAGACGTCTCTTGTCCGTCAGAGACAAAGTCATTGACACTGAATCTATTTGGAAACCTAAAAAGGTTACCCTTGTCTGAGGAATCTATGAACTCTTTGGAAAATTGATCCTCCAACCATGTTCTTGAAGAAACGACACAAGTCGATTCGTATGAAATTCTGCTAAATGTGAAGACTGAGCAAGTACCAAGATATCGTCCAAATAAGGAAATACCACAATACCCTGTTCTCTGATTACAGATAGAAGGGCACCGAGAACCTTTGAAAAAATCCTTGGAGCTGTTGCTAGGCAGAACGGCAGAGCCACAAACTGGTAATGCTTGTCTAGAAAAGAGAATCTCAGAAACTGATAGTGATCTGGATGAATCGGAATATGCAGATATGCATCCTGTAAATCTATTGTGGACATATAATGCCCTTGCTGAACAAAAGGCAGAATAGTCCTTATAGTTACCATTTTGAATGTTGGTATCCTTACATAATGATTCAATATTTTTAAATCCAGAACTGGTCTGAAGGAATTCTCTTTCTTTGGTACAATGAATAGATTTGAGTAAAACCCCAGACCCTGTTCCAGAACTGGAACTGGCACAATTACTCCAGCCAACTCTAGATCTGAAACACATTTCAGAAATGCTTGAGCCTTCACTTGGTTTATTGGAATGCGAGAAAGAAAAAATCTTCTTGCAGGAGGCCTTACCTTGAAACCTATTCTGTACTCTTGTGAAACAATGTTCTGAATCCAAAGACTGTGAATCGAATTGATCCAAATTTCTTTGAAAAATCGCAATCTGCTCCCTACCAGTTGAGCTGGAATGAGGGCCGCACCTTCATGTGGACTTGGGAGCTGGCTTTGGCTTTCTGAAAGGCTTGGATTTATTCCAGACTGGAGATGGTTTCCAAACAGAAACCGTTCCTTTAGGGGAAGGATCAGGCTTCTGTTCCTTATTCTGACAAAAGGAACGAAAACGATTAGCAGCCCTATATTTACCTTTAGATTTTTTATCCTGAGGTAAAAAAGTTCCTTTCCCCCCAGTAACAGTTGAAATAATAGAAACCAACTGGGAACCAAACAATTTATTACCTTGGAAAGAAAGGGAAAGCAAAGTTGACTTAGAAGACATATCTGCACTCCAAGTTTTAAGCCATAAAGCTCTTCTAGCTAAAATAGCTAAAGACATATACCTGACATCAACTCTAATGATATCAAAGATGGCATCACAAATAAAGTTATTAGCATGTTGAAGAAGTTTAACAATGCTATGAGTATTATGATCTGACACTTATTGTGCCAAAGCCTCCAACCAAAAAGTGGAAGCTGCCGCAACATCAGCCAAAGAAATAGCAGGCCTAAGAAGATTACCTGAATATAAATAAGTTTCCTTAGAAAGGATTTAATCTTCCTATCTAAAGGATCCTTAAAGGAAGTACTATCTGCCGTAGGAATAGTAGTACGTTTAGCGAGAGTAGAGATAGCCCCATCAACTTTAGGGATTTTGTCCCAAAACTCTAATCTGTCAGATGGCACAGGATACAATTTCTTAAACCTTTTAGAAGGAGTAAATGAATTACCCAGATTATTCCATTCCCTAGAAATTACTTCAGAAATAGCATCAGGGACAGGAAAAACTTCCGGAATAACTGTAGGAGGTTTAAAAACCGAATTTAAACGCTTAGTAGATTTAGTATCAAGAGGACTAGATTCCTCCATCTCTAATGCGATTAAAACCTCTTTAAGTAAAGAACGAATAAATTCCATTTTAAATAAATATGAAGATTTATCAGTGTCAATATCTGAGACAGAATCCTCTGAACCAGAAAAATCCTCATCAGAAACAGACAAATCAGAATGATGATGTTCATTTAAAAATTCATCTGAAAAATGTGAAGTTTTAAAAGACCTTTTACGTTTACTGCAAGGAGGAATAACAGACATAGCCTTCCTAATAGATTTAGAAACAAAATCTCTTATATTAACAGGAACATCCTGAGTATTAGATGTTGATGGAACAACAACAGGTAATGGAATATTACTAATGGAAATACTATCTGCATTAGCAAGCTTATCATGACATTCATCACAAACTACAGCCGGAGGAACAGTTACCACAAGTTTACAGCAAATACACTTAACTTTGGTAGAACCAGCATCAGGCAGCGTTTTTCCAGAAGTAGCTTCTGATCCAGGGTCAATCTGAGACATCTTGCAATATGTAAGAGAAAAAACAACATATAAAGCAAAATCTATCAAATTCATTAAAAAACAGTTTCAGGAATGGGAAAAAAATGCCAATGAACAAGCCTCTAGCAACCAGAAGCAAATGAAAAAATGAGACTTAAATAATGTGTAAAAAAAGGTGGAGACAATAATGACGCCCATATTTTTTAGCGCCAAAAAGAGACGCCCACATCCGGTGACACCGACATTTTTGGCGCAAAACGTAAAAAAAATTACGCAAACACGAACAACTTCCGGCGACAAGTAGGACAAAGAAATTTTTTGCGCCAAAAAGTCAGCGCCAAGAATGACGCAATAAAATGAAGCATTTTCAGCCCCCGCGAGCCTAACAGCCCACAGGGAAAAAAGTCAATTTTAAGGTAAGAAAAAATGATTTATTCATATGCATTATCCCAAATAATGAAACTGACTGTCTGAAATAAGGAATATTGATCATCCTGAATCAAGGCAAATAAATGTTTAAACACATATATTTAGAACTTTCTATAAAAGTGCCCAACCATAGCTTAGAGTGTCACAAAAAAATAAGACTTACTTACCCCAGGACACTCATCTACATGTAGTAGAAAGCCAAACCAGTACTGAAACGAGAATCAGTAGAGGTAATGGTATATATAAGAGTATATCGTCGATCTGAAAAGGGAGGTAAGAGATGAATCTCTACGACCGATAACAGAGAACCTATGAAATAGATCCCGTAAAAGGAGACCATTGAATTCAAATAGGCAATACTCTCTTCACATCCCTCTGACATTCACTGCACACAGAGGAAAACCAGGCTCCAGCCTGCTGCGAAGCGCATATCAACGTAGAATCTAGCACAAACTTACTTCACCACCTCCACGGGAGGCAAAGTTTGTAAAAACTGATTTGTGGGTGTGGTGAGGGGTGTATTTATAGGCATTTTGAGGTTTGGGAAACTTTGCCCCTCCTGGTAGGAATGTATATCCCATACGTCACTAGCACATGGACTCTTGTTAATTACATGAAAGAAAGAGTTTTACCATTATAAGGTAAAGCCAAAAGCTTGGCCTTTGAAGAAACATCAGCCGACCAAGATTTTATTTTAACCACAGAGCTCTGCGGGCTAGCACAGTGAAGGCTAGACATCTTAGCTCCCAGTCTAATTATCTGCATGTTGGCATCACAGATAAAGGTATTGGCTAGTTTGAGAGCTTTGATCCTATTTTGGATCTCATCTATTGTAGTTTTCTCTGAAATGAGATCAGACAAGGCATCGCACCGATAAGATGCTGCTCCCGCAACCATGGCAATACTCGCTGCAGGTTGCCACTGTAATCCTTGATGGATATACATCTTTTTTAAATAAGCCTCTAGCTTCTTATCCATTGTATCGCTGCAGGTTGCCACTGTAATCCTTGATGGATATACATCTTTTTTAAATAAGCCTCTAGCTTCTTATCCATTGGATCGCTGCAGGTTGCCACTGTAATCCTTGATGGATATACATCTTTTTTAAATAAGCCTCTAGCTTCTTATCCATTGGATCCTTAAAAGAGCAACTACCCTCTAGGAATGGTAGTTCTCTTAGCAAGAGTAGAAATAGCTCTATCTACTTTAGGTACAGTGCGCCATGAGTCACGAATAGAGTCAGCAATAGGAAACATCTATTTAAAAACAGGGGAATGGGAAAAAGGAACCCCTGGCTTATTCCATTCCTGAGCTATAAATTTCAGACATCTTCCTTGGAACAGGAAAAACCTCCTAAATCTAAAATTAACCTCTTCAGATTCTGAAGATTTTTCTGCTAAAGTGTCAGAGTCTGAGATGACACCTTCAGAAGCTACTGAAGTATTTTCCTCATCAGACAAGAAAGATTGACTTGAATGCAGACTTTGAATCAGAAGCCTTACTTACTATTAGGCAACTGTTTTGATTTTCCCATATGCTTACCCGAGGAAGGGAAAGCTGACAATGCTGCTGTAACTACAGAGGTAATCTGAGCAGCAAAATCCCCAGGTAAATAAACACCCCCAGGTGGTTGAGAGGACACAGAAGGCACAGTATGAGAAACAACTAAGGCTTGGGACGTTTGAGGAGAATGCTGAGGCATGTCACGCCCAGCATTATACTGAGAGACACTTGGCTCAGAAAGAAGTAACTTGACTTTAAATTTTAAAGTTTTATTAAACATGAAACACAGTAAACATTTATCCTTACAGATAGACTGATCCTGTTCTGAGTCTATAGCTATAGTAGAACAGTTTCCACTAGCAATGACAAAATAAAATATTTTTTTTAAAATATCTACCCCCAAAAATTATTAAATGGACAGTCAAGTCCAAAAAAACTTTCATGTTTCAAATAGGGCATGTAATTTTAAACAACTTTCCAAATTACTTTTATCACCAATTTTGCTTTGTTCTCTTGGTATTCTTAGTTGAAAGCTAAACCTAGGAGGTTCATATGCTAATTTCTTAGACCTTGAAGGTCGCCTCTAATCTAAACGCATTTTTATAGTTTTTCACCACTAGAGGGCATTAGTTCACATGTTTCATATAGATAACATTGAGCTCATGCAAGTGAAATTACCATGGAGACAGCTCTGATTGGCTAAAATGCAAGTCTGTCAAAAGAACTTAAATAAGGGGGCAGTCTGCTAAGGCTTAGATACAAGGTCATTACAGAGGTAAAACGTGTATAATTATAACTGTTATTTTTTTCCTTGTATAACGTGTATAATTATAACCGGGTATTTCCTTGGTCATAATTATAACTGTGTTGGTTATGCAAAACTGGGGAATTGGTAATTAAGGGATTATCTATCTTTTAAAACAACAAAAAACAACAAAAATTTTGGTGTCGACTGTCCCTTTAAGGGAAAATATGAAATTGAATCATCAAATTTAATAATACAGATGGTCAATTGTATTGAAAACAACCTCAGACTGCCTGAGGCTCCTACCGGCGTGAAAGACACCCCACTAGTAAGAGGAAAAACTGGAACTCTCTTTGCAGAGACCCTCTCCTCTTAAACCAGAAGTGAAGACGTCACATGAGCGGGACCCAAATAGAACTGCGCCATTAGAAAAAAAAAAGTGCTGAAAAAACCCTGCAGTTTAATAAAAACTGTTTTTATACAGGAACAGATAAGCCCCATCAAGCGCAGCCCCATGAAGGGTAATAAATAAGAATAAGCCTCAACATAGAAGCAATAAAATAAGATAGGTCATATAATAAAGGAAATGGTCTATCATTAACCCCTAGCATCCCTTAGCTAAGTGAACTCCCCAAGTCTCATACTGGATTATAAGGGCCAAGAATAGTCCCCATATGAATCCTTAAAGGGACACTGAACCCAAATTTTTTCTTTCATAATTCAGATAGAGCATGCAATTTTAAGCAACTTTCTAATTTACTCCTATTATCAATTTTTCTTTATTCTCTTGCTATCTTTTTGCATCGAAGTCATTTTTTGGTTCAGTATGATGGACAGCGCTTGTTAATTGGTCGGTTAAATGAATCCACCAATCAGCAAGAACCCAGGTTGTTCACCAAAAATGGGCCGGCATCTAAACGCACATTCTTGCTTTTCAAATAAAGATACCAAAAGAATGAAGAAAATTAGATAATAGGAGTAAATTAGAAAGTTGCTTAAAATCGCATGCTCTGTCTGAATCACGAAAGAAAAAAATTGGGTTCAGTGTCACTTTAACTGATGAGGATTATTACGTTCCAAAATGGATCTGATAGAGGATTAACCTCTTAAGTGCTACTGTCCTTCTGTACCTAGAAGGCAAAGGCACTTACCTTAGATCCATCAGATCCAACTCCGAAGTGCCCCATCGCTGGGTCAGTTGGGCAAACACCTCCGGGTGGAGTTCCCACTCCCCCGGGTGAAAGGTCTGACGACTTAGAAAATCCGCCTCCCAGTTGTCTACTCCTGGGATGTGAATTGCTGAGAGATGGCAGGAGTGATCCTCAGCCCACCTGATTATCTTGGTTACTTCCATCATCGCTAGGGAACTCCTTGTTCCCCCCTGATGATTGATGTAAGCTACAGTCGTGATGTTGTCCGACTGAAATCTGATGAACTTGGCCGCAGCTAGCTGAGGCCATGTCTGGAGCGCGTTGAATATCGCCCTCAGTTCCAGAATGTTTATCGGGAGAAGAGCTTCTTCCAGAGACCATAAGCCCTGAGCTTTCAGGGAGTCCCAGACTGCACCCCAGCCTAACAGACTGGCGTTGGTCGCGACGATGATCCACTCTGGTCTGCGGAAACACATTCCCTGAGACAGGTGATCCTGAGACAACCACCAGAGAAGAGAATCTCTGGTCTCCTGGTCCAACTGTATTTGAGGAGACAAATCTGCATAATCCCCATTCCACTGTTTGAGCATGCATAGTTGCAGTGGTCTGAGGTGTATCCGAGCGAAAGGGACTATGTCCATTGCCACTACCATTAGTCCGATTGTCTCCATGCACTGAGCTACAGATGGCCGAGGAATGGAATGAAGGGCTCGGTAAGTAGTTAAGAGTTTTGACTTTCTAACCTCCGTCAGAAATATTTTCATTTCTACAGAGTCTATCAGAGTTCCTAGAAAGGGAACTCTTGTGAGGGGGGAGAGAGAACTCTTTTTGATGTTCACCTTCCACCCGTGAGACCTCAGAAAAGCCAACACAATTTCCGTGTGAGACTTGGTTCTTTGGAAAGTCGGCGCCTGAATTAAGATGTCGTCTAAATAAGGCGCCAGTGCTATGCCCCGCGGTCTTAGAACCGCCAGGAGGGACCCTAGCACCTTTGTAAAAATTCTGGGAGCAGTGGCCAACCCGAAGGGAAGAGCCACAAACTGATAATCTAACACCACATTCACTTTACACTTCCGATTGCTTAGAGCCGGCAAAGAGAATGACTGGGGGGTGGAGCTAGAGGGGGAGCTATATGGACAGCTCTGCTGTGTGCTCTCTTTGCCACTTCCTGTTGGGAAGGAGAATATCCCACAAGTAAAGGATGAATCCGTGTACTGGATACACCTTACAAGAGAAAAAGGCTCTAAAGTACTTATATCAAAAATAAGTCATTTAACAAACAAAAAATACCCTCTGCACCTCGCCACAGCTCTGCTGTGGCGCCTACCTGTCCCCAGGGAACATCAAAATAACTTCCAAACACTTCAGACCAGCCTGCATAGTCCAGGAGCCACCGGAGTTAGCTTGCTGCTGCCTAGCCTGAGAAAAGTGCACCAAAAAGAGGCCACACCCCTTGAGGTCAAATGCCGAAGTAGGCCCAAACACAACCACATGGAAAGCAGTTTCACCTAAGTTTAAACAGCTAATGCCTAAAACCCCTCAAAAGCATCAGTAAACAAACATATGCATAACAGAAACAAAAAAAAACTTTATATATCTTTTTATTTTCTTCTTTTTCCTTATGAATGCCCATAGTGTCACACAAAGCCCATAAGTCAACCATTAAATAAAATCAGGGACTCCAGTAATACCCTTTATATAAAAACAGAATTTATGTTTACCTGATAAATTACTTTCTCCAACGGTGTGTCCGGTCCACGGCGTCATCCTTACTTGTGGGATATTCTCTTCCCCAACAGGAAATGGCAAAGAGCCCAGCAAAGCTGGTCACATGATCCCTCCTAGGCTCCGCCTTCCCCAGTCATTCGACCGACGTAAAGGAGGAATATTTGCATAGGAGAAATCATATGATACCGTGGTGACTGTAGTTAAAGAAAATAAATTATCAGACCTGATTAAAAAAACCAGGGCGGGCCGTGGACCGGACACACCGTTGGAGAAAGTAATTTAACAGGTAAACATAAATTCTGTTTTCTCCAACATAGGTGTGTCCGGTCCACGGCGTCATCCTTACTTGTGGGAACCAATACCAAAGCTTTAGGACACGGATGATGGGAGGGAGCAAATCAGGTCACCTAGATGGAAGGCACCACGGCTTGCAAAACCTTTCTCCCAAAAATAGCCTCAGAAGAAGCAAAAGTATCAAATTTGTAAAATTTAGTAAAAGTGTGCAGTGAAGACCAAGTCGCTGCCTTACATATCTGATCAACAGAAGCCTCGTTCTTGAAGGCCCATGTGGAAGCCACGGCCCTAGTGGAATGAGCTGTGATTCTTTCAGGAGGCTGCCGTCCGGCAGTCTCATAAGCCAATCTGATGATGCTTTTAAGCCAAAAAGAGAGAGAGGTAGAAGTTGCTTTTTGACCTCTCCTTTTACCAGAATAAACAACAAACAAGGAAGATGTTTGTCTGAAATCCTTTGTAGCATCTAAATAGAATTTTAGAGCACGAACTACATCCAAATTGTGCAACAAACGTTCCTTCTTTGAAACTGGATTCGGACACAAAGAAGGCACGACTATCTCCTGGTTAATGTTCTTGTTAGAAACAACTTTCGGAAGAAAACCAGGTTTAGTACGCAAAACCACCTTATCTGCATGGAACACCAGATAAGGAGGAGAACACTGCAGAGCAGATAACTCTGAAACTCTTCTAGCAGAAGAAATTGCAACCAAAAACAAAACTTTCCAAGATAATAACTTAATATCTACGGAATGTAAGGGTTCAAACGGAACCCCCTGAAGAACTGAAAGAACTAAATTGAGACTCCAAGGAGGAGTCAAAGGTTTGTAAACAGGCTTGATTCTAACCAGAGCCTGAAAAAAAGCTTGAACATCTGGCACAGCCGCCAGCTTTTTGTGAAGTAAAACAGATAAAGCAGAAATCTGTCCCTTCAAAGAACTTGCAGATAATCCTTTCTCCAAACCTTCTTGAAGAAAGGATAGAATCTTAGGAATTTTTATCTTGTTCCATGGGAATCCTTTAGATTCACACCAACAGATATATCTTTTCCATATTTTATGGTAGATTTTTCTAGTTACAGGCTTTCTGGCCTGAACAAGAGTATCAATGACAGAATCTGAGAACCCTCGCTTTGATAAAATCAAGCGTTCAATCTCCAAGCAGTCAGTTGGAGTGAGGCCAGATTCGGATGTTCGAACGGACCTTGAACAAGAAGGTCCTGTCTCAAAGGTAGCTTCCATGGTGGAGCCGATGACATATTCACCAGGTCTGCATACCAAGTCCTGCGTGGCCACGCAGGAGCTATCAAGATCACTGATGCCCTCTCCTGATTGATCCTGGCTACCAGCCTGGGAATGAGAGGAAACGGTGGGAATACATAAGCTAGGTTGAAGGTCCAAGGTGCTACTAGTGCATCTACTAGAGTCGCCTTGGGATCCCTGGATCTGGACCCGTAGCAAGGAACCTTGAAGTTCTGACGAGAGGCCATCAGATCCATGTCTGGAATGCCCCACAATTGAGTAATTTGGGCAAAGATTTCCGGATGGAGTTCCCACTCCCCCGGATGAAATGTCTGACGACTCAGAAAATCCGCTTCCCAATTTTCCACTCCTGGGATGTGGATTGCAGACAAGTGGCAGGAGTGAGTCTCCGCCCATTGAATGATTTTGGTCACTTCTTCCATCGCCAGGGAACTCCTTGTTCCCCCCTGATGGTTGATATACGCAACAGTCGTCATGTTGTCTGATTGAAACCGTATGAATTTGGCCTTTGCTAGCTGAGGCCAAGCCTTGAGAGCATTGAATATCGCTCTCAGTTCCAGAATATTTATCGGGAGAAGAGATTCTTCCCGAGACCAAAGACCCTGAGCTTTCAGGGGTTCCCAGACCGCGCCCCAGCCTACCAGACTGGCGTCGGTCGTGACAATGACCCACTCTGGTCTGCGGAAGCTCATCCCCTGTGACAGGTTGTCCAGGGTTAGCCACCAACGGAGTGAATCTCTGGTCCTCTGATCTACTTGTATCGTCGGAGACAAGTCTGTATAATCCCCATTCCACTGACTGAGCATGCATAGTTGTAATGGTCTCAGATGAATTCGCGCAAAAGGAACTATGTCCATTGCCGCGACCATCAAACCTATTACTTCCATGCACTGTGCTATGGAAGGAAGAAGAACAGAATGAAGTACTTGACAAGAGCTTAGAAGTTTTGATTTTCTGGCCTCTGTCAGAAAAATCCTCATTTCTAAGGAGTCTATTATTGTTCCCAAGAAGGGAACTCTTGTTGACGGAGATAGAGAACTTTTTTCTACGTTCACTTTCCACCCGTGAGATCTGAGAAAGGCCAGGACAATGTCCGTATGAGCCTTTGCTTGTGGTAGGGACGACGCTTGAATCAGTATGTCGTCCAAGTAAGGTACTACTGCAATGCCCCTTGGTCGTAGCACCGCTAGAAGGGACCCTAGTACCTTTGTGAAAATTCTTGGAGCAGTGGCTAATCCGAATGGAAGTGCCACAAACTGGTAATGCTTGTCCAGAAAGGCGAACCTTAGGAACCGATGATGTTCCTTGTGGATAGGAATATGTAGATACGCATCCTTTAAATCCACCGTGGTCATGAATTGACCTTCCTGGATGGAAGGAAGAATTGTCCGAATGGTTTCCATTTTGAACGATGGAACCTTGAGAAACTTGTTTAGGATCTTGAGATCTAAGATTGGTCTGAATGTTCCCTCTTTTTTGGGAACTATGAACAGATTGGAGTAGAATCCCATCCCTTGTTCTCCTAATGGAACAGGATGAATCACTCCCATTTTTAACAGGTCTTCTACACAATGTAAGAATGCCTGTCTTTTTATGTGGTCTGAAGACAATTGAGACCTGTGGAACCTCCCCCTTGGGGGAAGCTCCTTGAATTCCAGAAGATAACCTTGGGAGACTATTTCTAGCGCCCAAGGATCCAGAACATCTCTTGCCCAAGCCTGAGCGAAGAGAGAAAGTCTGCCCCCCACCAGATCCGGTCCCGGATCGGGGGCCAACATCTCATGCTGTCTTGGTAGCAGTGGCAGGTTTCTTGGCCTGCTTACCTTTGTTCCAGCCTTGCATTGGCCTCCAGGCTGGCTTGGTTTGAGAAGTATTACCCTCTTGCTTAGAGGATGTAGCACTTGGGTCTGGTCCGTTTCTGCGAAAGGGACGAAAATTTGGTTTATTTTTAGCCTTGAAAGACCTATCCTGAGGAAGGGCGTGGCCCTTACCCCCAGTGATATCAGAAATAATCTCTTTCAAGTCAGGGCCAAATAGCGTTTTCCCCTTGAAAGGTATGTTAAGCAATTTGTTCTTGGAAGACGCATCCGCTGACCAAGATTTTAGCCAAAGCGCTCTGCGCGCCACAATAGCAAACCCTGAATTTTTCGCCGCTAATCTAGCCAATTGCAAAGTGGCGTCTAAAGTAAAAGAGTTAGCCAATTTGAGAGCATGAATTCTGTTCATAATCTCCTCATAAGAAGAATCTTTATTGAGCGACTTTTCTAGTTCATCGAACCAGAAACACGCTGCTGTAGTGACAGGAACCATGCATGAAATTGGTTGTAGAAGGTAACCTTGCTGAACAAACATCTTTTTAAGCAAACCCTCTAATTTTTTATCCATAGGATCTTTGAACGCACAACTATCTTCTATAGGGATAGTAGTGCGTTTGTTTAGAGTAGAAACCGCCCCCTCGACCTTGGGGACTGTCTGCCATAAGTCCTTTCTGGGGTCGACCATAGGAAACAATTTCTTAAATATAGGGGGAGGGACAAAAGGTATGCCGGGCCTTTCCCATTCTTTGTTTACAATGTCCGCCACCCGCTTGGGTATAGGAAAAGCTTCGGGGGGCCCCGGGACCTCTAGGAACTTGTCCATCTTACATAATTTCTCTGGAATGACCAAATTCTCACAATCATCCAGAGTAGATAACTTCTCCTTAAGCAGAGCGCGGAGATGTTCCAATTTAAATTTGAATGTAATCATCTCCGGTTCAGCTTGTTGAGAAATTTTCCCTGAATCTGAAATTTCTCCCTCAGACAAAACCTCCCTGGCCCCCTCAGACTGGTGTAGGGGCACTTCAGAACCAATATCATCAGCGTCCTCATGCTCTTCAGTATTTTCTAAAACAGAGCAGTCGCGCTTTCGCTGATAAGTGGGCATTTTGGCTAAAATGTTTTTGATAGAATTATCCATTACAGCCGTTAATTGTTGCATAGTAAGGAGTATTGGCGCACTAGATGTACTAGGGGCCTCCTGTGTGGGCAAGACTGGCGTAGACGAAGGAGGGGATGATGCAGTACCATGCTTACTCCCCTCACTTGAGGAATCATCTTGGGCATCATTTTCTCTAAATTTTGTGTCACATAAATCACATCTATTTAAATGAGAAGGAACCTTGGCTTCCCCACATACAGAACATAGTCTATCTGATAGTTCAGACATGTTAAACAGGCATAAACTTGATAACAAAGTACAAAAAACGTTTTAAAATAAAACCGTTACTGTCACTTTAAATTATAAACTGAACACACTTTATTACTGAAAATGTGAAAACGTATGAAGGAATTGTTCAAAATTCACCAAAATTTCACCACAGTGTCTTAATGCCTTAAAAGTATTGCACACCAAATTTGAAAGCTTTAACTCTTAAAATAACGGAACCGGAGACGTTTTTATATTTAACCCCTATACAGTCCCTGGTATCTGCTTTGCTGAGACCCAACCAAGCCCAAAGGGGAATACGATACCAAATGACGCCTTCAGTAAGCTTTTTCTATGTATCAGAGCTCCTCACACATGCATCTGCATGTCTTGCTTCCCAAAAACAACTGCGCAATAGAGGCGCGAAAATGAGGCTCTGCCTATGATTAGAGAAGGCCCTCAGAGAAAAAGGTGTCCAATACAGTGCCTGCCGGTTATTTTACATAATTCCCAAGAATAAAATAACTCCTCAAAACTATGAAGTATTAAAAATGCTTATAAATCAATCGTTTTAGCCCAGAAAAATGTCTACCAGTCTTTAAAGCCCTTGTGAAGCCCTTTATTCTTATTTAATAAAAATGGCTTACCGGATCCCATAGGGAAAATGACAGCTTCCAGCATTACCAAGTCTTGTTAGAAATGTGTCATACCTCAAGCAGCAAAAGTCTGCTCACTGTTTCCCCCAACTGAAGTTAATTCCTCTCAACAGTCCTGTGTGGAAACAGCCATCGATTTTAGTAACGGTTGCTAAAATCATTTTCCTCTTACAAACAGAAATCTTCATCTCTTTTCTGTTTCAGAGTAAATAGTACATACCAGCACTATTTTAAAATAACAAACTCTTGATTGAAGAATAAAAAAGAAGAATAAAAACTACATTTAAACACCAAAAAACTCTAAGCCATCTCCGTGGAGATGTTGCCTGTACAACGGCAAAGAGAATGACTGGGGAAGGCGGAGCCTAGGAGGGATCATGTGACCAGCTTTGGGGAAGAGAATATCCCACAAGTAAGGATGACGCCGTGGACCGGACACACCTATGTTGGAGAAATAGGAACACTGCTTACCCCATTCCCATACAGGGAAATAATTGTCAGCCAGTTCTGATATATCAAGTCTCCTCAGAAAAAAAGGCTGCACATACCTTAATGCTGCTTGTAGCATGAAAAAAACGGTCTCCACACTGAAGAGGTCTCATGGTTACCTTCAGAAGTCTTGTGGGAACCAGTGTAGATCTTAGTTACAAATGTTAAGATCATCAAACCTCAGGGCAGAAATATTCTTCAATATCCCCCTGAGGAAAATAGTACACACCGGTAACATTTAAAATAAAAAACTTCTTGATTGAAGAAACTAAAACTAACACCTCACTTTACCATGTCTTCCTAGTATAACACAGGCAAAGAGAATGACTGGAGGTGGAGGGGAAGGGAGGGGCTATATATACAGTTCTGCTGTGGTGCTTTTTGCCACCTCCTGTTAGCAGGAGGTTAATATCCCACAAGTAAGGATGAAATCCGTGGACTCGTCATATCTTTGTAAAAGAAATACCATTGACTGCCACAAGATACCAGGGAATCCTACAGAACAGGACTAAACAGAACAGTGTAATCATAAACTGAAGTAACTTTATTCTAGTGACCCCACTAAGAGTAAAAAAACACAAAATTCATGCTTACCTGATTTATTTATTTCTTTCTTGACACGGTAAGTCCACGGATCATCATCAATTACTGTCGGGAATATCACTCCTGGCCAGCAGGAGGAGGCAAAGAGCACCACAGCAAAGCTGTTAAGTATCACTTCCCCCAGTCATTCGACCAAAGGAAAAGGAGAGAAAGGAAGCAAAGGTGCCTGAGGTTTACACAACAAAAAATGGTCTGAAAAATACAGGGCGAAAATTTTTGTTTTCTTTCTAATGACACTGAGTCCACGGATCATCAATTACTGTTGGGAATCAATACCCAAGCTAGAGGACACTGATAAGGGAGGGACAAGACAGGGAACCTAAACAGATGGTACCACTGCTTGAAGAACCTTTCTACCAAAGGAAGCCTCAGCTGAGGCAAAAGTATAAAATTTTGAAAAAGTATGCAGAGGACCAAGTTGCAGCCTTGCAAATCTGTTCCACAGAATCTTAATTTTTGAAGGCCCAGGAAGAAGAAACAGCCCTCGTTGAATGAGTTGTGAAGCTGCTGTCCAGCAGTTTCATAGGCCAAACGAATTATACTCCTTAGCCAGAGTGAAAGAGAACAGTAGCTTTCTGACCCTTGCGTTTCCCAGAAAAACAGACAAACAAAGCAGAAGACTGGCGAAAGTCCTTAGTCGCCTGTAAGTAGAATTTCAACACCCGCACCACATCTAGGTTGTTCAGCAAACGCTCCTTATGAGAAGAAGGATTAGGAAACAAGGAAGGAACAACGATTTCCTGATTAATATTCCAACCGAAACCACTTTAGGAAGGAAACCTAACTTAGTACATAGAATCACCTTATCCGAATGAAAGATAAATTAAAGGGAATCATACTGTAACGTAGAGAGCTCAGAGACTCTCTGAGCAGAAGAAATGGCAGCAAGAAACAAAACCTTCCAAGATAACATCTTAATATCTAAGGAATGCAAAGGCTCAAACGGAGCCTGCTGCAAAACTTTAAGAACAAGATTAAGACTCCAAGGAGGAGTAACAGGTTTAAACACAGGCCTAATTCTGACCAAGGCCTGACAGAATGATTGAACATCTGTAATAACCTCTCCCTCTATGAACAGTAAACTAAAGCATGATCCATATCTCACAATGGAGCTGGCAAAATCGTGGCCAACCAACCTGTGGCGGAAAGAGTAATCCAGCCACCACCAGATATCAAGAAATCAGTGTACTATCACCAAGGACACAGGGATGAACCCGCGCAGCTGCAGCCGGTATCCCCTATAGTTAAATTACACAAACATACTGCATTATCCCCATATCGCACCGGGGGTCATATACATAACCCCCCTGGTGCCGCAACAGTAAAGAGCGCCAAGAGGACTGCCCGTGGCGGGAAGCACAGCTGAAGTGCGTACCGCCACGGAAAAGATTAAAAATGGTGCACATTGCAAACACCATCTCTACACTCAGCCAACAACAAAACCCTTTCCTGTGAACTTGCTCTTATGAAGTATATAGAGCAAGACGCTGAGCTATTGGTGCACATAATGATAGCCACCATGGAGCTAGCACTGTAAAAACCCACAGACAACGAAAGGGGAATCTCAAGCCGACCCGTGATTGGAGGATGCCGGAATCGTCATTGTTGACTTATGAAGAGGCTTGCGACAACAGGCTGGTGAAGCACTGGAGTGGCTTCAAGAAGAAAAGGTAAGTATATTTTGAAAAAAAAAAACGGATGAAAAGTCAATTTTCATGAATGAAAGTGCCTTGTTTTTAATAGTTTTTTTTTTTTTAAACCGGGCACTTTCACATGAAAATTGACCTTCACTTTAAAGCTTTGCTGGTGTGTGCTTTGCCTCCTCCTGGTGGCTAGGAGTTGAATTCCCAACAGTAATGAATGGAATCGTGGACTCTCCATGCCATTGGAAAGAAATGATCATTTAATTAATTTATATAATAATATATGTGCTATGGATACGTACCATTTATAAACAGATAATGTTATAAAACTGCAAAGTTTTACACTGCTCCTACCAAGCTACTTCATAATGCCACCTGACTGGTAAAATTATCTGCAACAGTCAAGCATCTAATGTCTAAGTGCTAGAAATAATTTCTCTTGTCATAAATTACATTAACACTTGCACATCCACAGGGGTGTGAACCAAGGCAAAAATCCAGAAAACAAAGTTTGTGCTTACTTGATAAATTAATTTATTTCAAAGTTGGTGAAACCCCAGCCGTACTGGACTCACACTACCTTATGAAAAAAAATTAGATGCAAAATAAAGGAAGTTATCTTCCATATTAGAGAACTAATAAAATCCATGGCAAAAATTGCTGCACACAGATACATTGTCTGAAGAGATCTTTAACATTACTTGGAGTGAATAAATCCTTTGAAAGGATGGTCGCAAACCAATTTCCCAATAAGACAGAATGAAGGTATACCTCTGTGGACAGACTACTAAATATAAGGCCCAATCAGCTGTAGGATGCCCTGATGAAGTTAAGAGGTTAGTATTGCAGTTATGTAATTAGTAAAAAACATAATTTATGCTTACCTGATAAATTCCTTTCTTCTGTAGTGTGATCAGTCCACGGGTCATCATTACTTCTGGGATATTACTCCTCCCCAACAGGAAGTGCAAGAGGATTCACCCAGCAGAGCTGCATATAGCTCCTCCCCTCTACGTCACTCCCAGTCATTCGACCAAGGACCAACGAGAAAGGAAAAGCCAAGGGTGAAGTGGTGACTGGAGTATAAATTAAAAAATATTTACCTGCCTTAAAAACAGGGCGGGCCGTGGACTGATCACACTACAGAAGAAAGGAATTTATCAGGTAAGCATAAATTATGTTTTCTTCTGTTAAGTGTGATCAGTCCACGGGTCATCATTACTTCTGGGATACCAATACCAAAGCAAAAGTACACGGATGACGGGAGGGATAGGCAGGCTCTTTATACAGAAGGAACCACTGCCTGAAGAACCTTTCTCCCAAAAATAGCCTCCGATGAAGCAAAAGTGTCAAATTTGTAAAATTTGGAAAAAGTATGAAGCGAAGACCAAGTTGCAGCCTTGCAAATCTGTTCAACAGAGGCCTCATTCTTGAAGGCCCAAGTGGAAGCCACAGCTCTAGTAGAATGAGCTGTAATTCTTTCAGGAGGCTGCTGTCCAGCAGTCTCATAAGCTAAACGAATTATGCTACGAAGCCAAAAAGAAAGAGAGGTAGCGGAAGCTTTTTGACCTCTCCTCTGCCCAGAGTAAATGACAAACAGAGAAGACGTTTGTCGAAATTCCTTAGTTGCCTGTAAGTAAAATTTTAGAGCACGGACTACATCCAGGTTGTGCAGTAGACGTTCCTTCTTTGAAGAAGGATTTGGGCATAAAGAAGGAACAACAATCTCTTGATTGATATTCCTGTTAGTAACTACCTTAGGTAAGAACCCAGGTTTAGTACGCAGAACTACCTTATCCGAATGAAAAATCAAATAAGGAGAATCACAATGTAAGGCTGATAATTCAGAGACTCTTCGAGCCGAGGAAATAGCCATTAAAAATAGAACTTTCCAAGATAACAACTTTATATCAATGGAATGAAGGGGTTCAAACGGAACGCCCTGTAAAACATTAAGAACAAGGTTTAAACTCCATGGTGGAGCAACAGTTTTAAACACAGGCTTAATTCTGGCCAAAGCCTGACAAAAAGCCTGGACGTCAGGAACTTCTGACAGACGTTTGTGTAACAGAATGGACAGAGCTGAGATCTGTCCCTTTAATGAACTAGCAGATAAACCCTTTTCTAAACCTTCTTGTAGAAAAGACAATATCCTAGGAATCCTAACCTTACTCCAAGAGTAACCCTTGGATTCACACCAATATAGGTATTTACGCCATATCTTATGGTAAATCTTTCTGGTAACAGGTTTCCTAGCCTGTATTAAGGTATCAATAACTGACTCAGAAAATCCACGTCTTGATAAAATCAAGCGTTCAATTTCCAAGCAGTCAGCTTCAGAGAAGTTAGATTTTGATGTTTGAAGGGACCCTGTATCAGAAGGTCCTGTTTCAGAGGTAGAGACCAAGGTGGACAGGATGACATGTCCACCAGGTCTGCATACCAAGTCCTGCGTGGCCACGCAGGTGCTATTAGAATCACTGATGCTCTCTCTTGTTTGATTCTGGCAATCAATCGAGGAAGCAACGGGAAGGGTGGAAACACGTAAGCCATCCTGAAGTCCCAAGGTGCTGTCAGAGCATCTATCAGGACTGCTCCTGGATCCCTGGATCTGGACCCGTAACGAGGAAGCTTTGCGTTCTGTCGAGACGCCATGAGATCTATCTCTGGTTTGCCCCAACGTCGAAGTATTTGGGCAAAGACCTCCGGATGAAGTTCCCACTCCCCCGGATGAAAAGTCTGACGACTTAAGAAATCCGCCTCCCAGTTCTCCACTCCCGGGATGTGGATTGCTGACAGGTGGCAAGAGTGAGACTCTGCCCAGCAAATTATCTTTGATACTTCCATCATAGCTAGGGAGCTTCTTGTCCCTCCCTGATGGTTGATGTAAGCTACAGTCGTGATGTTGTCCGACTGAAACCTGATGAACCCCCGAGTTGTCAACTGGGGCCAAGCCAGGAGGGCATTGAGAACTGCTCTCAATTCCAGAATGTTTATTGGCAGGAGACTCTCCTCCTGACTCCATTGTCCCTGAGCCTTCAGAGAATTCCAGACAGCACCCCAACCTAGAAGGCTGGCGTCTGTTGTTACAATTGTCCAGTCTGGTCTGCTGAATGGCATCCCCCTGGACAGATGTGGCCGAGAAAGCCACCATAGAAGAGAATTTCTGGTCTCTTGATCCAGATTCAGAGAAGGGGATAAGTCTGAGTAATCCCCATTCCACTGACTTAGCATGCACAGTTGCAGTGGTCTGAGGTGTAAGCGTGCAAAGGGTACTATGTCCATTGCCGCTACCATTAAGCCGATTACCTCCATGCATTGAGCCACTGACGGGTGTTGAATGGAATGAAGTGTGCGGCAAGCACTTTGAAGTCTTGTTAGCCTGTCCTCTGTCAGGTAAATCTTCATTTCTATAGAATCTATAAGAGTCCCCAGGAAGGGAACTCTTGTGAGTGGAACGAGTGAACTTTTCTTTTCGTTCACCTTCCATCCATGTGACCTTAGAAATGCCAGCACTAACTCTGTATGAGACTTGGCAGTTTGAAAGCTTGAAGCTTGTATCAGAATGTCGTCTAGGTATGGAGCTACCGAGATTCCCCGCGGTCTTAGTACCGCCAGAAGAGCACCCAGAACCTTTGTGAAGATTCTTGGAGCTGTAGCCAATCCGAATGGAAGAGCCACAAACTGGTAATGCCTGTCTAGGAAGGCAAACCTTAGGTACCGATAATGATCTTTGTGAATCGGTATGTGAAGGTAAGCATCTTTTAAATCTACAGTGGTCATGTATTGACCCTCTTGGATCATAGGTAAAATTGTCCGAATAGTCTCCATCTTGAACGATGGAACTCTTAGGAATTTGTTTAGGATCTTTAAGTCCAGGATTGGTCTGAAAGTTCCCTCTTCTTTGGGAACCACAAACAGATTTGAGTAAAACCCCTGTCCCTGTTCCGATCGTGGAACTGGATGGATTACTCCCATTAACAAGAGCTCTTGTACGCAGCGTAGAAACGCCTCTTTCTTTGTCTGGATTGTTGACAATCTTGACAGATGAAATCTCTCTCTTGGAGGAGAGTATTTGAAGTCCAGAAGGTATCCCTGAGATATTATCTCTAGCGCCCAGGGATCCTGAACATCTCTTGCCCAAGCCTGGGCGAAGAGAGAAAGTCTGCCCCCCACTAGATCCGATCCCGGATCGGGGGCACTCAATTCATGCTGTTTTAGGGGCAGCAGCAGGTTTCCTAGTCTGCTTGCCCTTGTTCCAGGACTGGATAGGTTTCCAGCCTTGTCTGTAGCGAGCAACAGCTCCTTCCTGTTTTGGTGCAGAGGAAGTTGATGCTGCTCCTGCTTTGAAATTACGAAAGGAACGAAAATTAGACTGTCTAGTCTTGGCTTTGTCCTGAGGCAGGGCATGGCCTTTACCTCCTGTAATGTCAGCGATAATCTCTTTCAACCCGGGCCCGAATAAGGTCTGCCCTTTGAAAGGTATATTAAGCAATTTAGACTTAGAAGTAACATCAGCTGACCAGGATTTTAGCCACAGCGCCCTGCGTGCCTGAATGGCGAATCCTGAATTCTTCGCCGTAAGTTTAGTAAGATGTACTACGGCCTCCGAATGAATTAGATAGTTTAAGGACTCTAAGCCTGTCCGTAATGTCGTCCAGAGTAGCTGAACCAATGTTCTCTTCCAGAGACTCAATCCAGAATGCCGCTGCAGCCGTGATCGGCGCAATGCATGCAAGGGTTTGCAATATAAAACCTTGTTGAACAAACATTTTCTTAAGGTAACCCTCTAACTTTTTATCCATTGGATCTGAAAAAGCACAGCTATCCTCCACCGGGATAGTGGTACGCTAGGCTAAGGTAGAAACTGCTCCCTCCACCTTAGGGACCGTTTGCCATAAGTCCCTTGTGGTGGCGTCTATTGGAAACATTTTTCTAAATATCGGAGGGGGTGAGAACGGCACACCGGGTCTATCCCACTCCTTAGTAACAATTTCAGTAAGTCTCTTAGGTATAGGAAAAACCTCAGTACTCGTCGGTACCGCAAAATATTTATCCAACCTACACATTTTCTCTGGTATTGCAACTGTGTTACAATCATTCAGAGCCGCTAACACCTCCCCTAGTAATACACGGAGGTTTTCCAGTTTAAATTTAAAATTTGAAATATCTGAATCCAGTCTGTTTGGATCAGAACCGTCACCCACAGAATGAAGTTCTCCGTCCTCATGTTCTGCCACCTGTGACGCAGTGTCTGACATGGCCCTAATATTATCAGCGCACTCTGTTCTCACCCCAGAGTGATCACGCTTACCTCTTAGTTCTGGTAATTTAGCCAAAACCTCAGTCATAACAGTAGCCATATCCTGTAATGTGATTTGTAATGGCCGCCCAGATGTACTCGGCGCTACAATATCACGCACCTCCCTCTGAGCGGGAGATGTAGGTACTGACACGTGAGGCGAGTTAGTCGGCATAACTCTCCCCTCGTTGTTTGGTGAAATTTGTTCAATTTGTACAGATTGACATTTATTTAAAGTAGCATCAATACAGTTAGTACATAAATTTCTATTGGGCTCCACTTTGGCATTGCAACAAATGACACAGGTATCATCCTCTGAATCAGACATGTTTAACACACTAGCAAATAAACTTGCAACTTGGAAATACAATTCAATTAGAATAATATTAAATCGTACTGTGCCTTTAAGAAGCACAGAAGATCTATGACAGTTGAAAATTAATAAATTGAAACAGTTATAGCCTCAATCCTTGTAAACAACACAACTTTAGCAAAGGTTTAATCCCATTAGCAAAGATAACAAATTCTGAAAGCAGGAAACAAATTACAGAATAAACGTTTTTTATCTCAGTCAAACTATAATTCTCACAGCTCTGCTGAGAGAAATTACCTCCCTCAAAATAAGTTTTGAAGACCCCTGAGCTCTGTAGAGATGAACCGGATCATGCAGGGAATACAATGAGTTGCTGACTGAAATATTTGATGCATAGAAAAGGCGCCAAAAAAACGGCCCCTCCCCCTCACACACAGCAGTGAGGGAGAACAGAAACTGTCAGAAAAACAGATTAAGCAACTGCCAAGTGGAAAAATAGTGCCCAAACATTTATTCACACAGTACCTCAGCAAATGAAAACGATTTTACATTCCAGCAAAAACGTTAAACATAATCTCTAGTTATTAAACAGCTTTATGTATTTCTTACAGTGTAATTCTAGTGAAGTACCATTCCCCAGAATACTGAAGTGTAAAGTATACATACATGACATTATATCGGTATGGCAGGATTTTCTATCAATTCCATTGTCAGAAAATAAAAACTGCTACATACCTCTATGCAGATTCATCTGCCCGCTGTCCCCTGATCGGAAGTTTACCTCACTCCTCAGATGGCCGAGAACAGCAATATGATCTTAACTACTCCGGCTAAAATCATAGCAAAACTCTGGTAGATTCTTCTTCAAACTCTGCCAGAGAGGTAATAACACACTCCGGTGCTATTTTAAAATAACAAACTTTTGATTGAAGATATAAAACTAAGTATAATCACCATAGTCCTCTCACACATCCTATCTAGTCGTTGGGTGCAAGAGAATGACTGGGAGTGACGTAGAGGGGAGGAGCTATATGCAGCTCTGCTGGGTGAATCCTCTTGCACTTCCTGTTGGGGAGGAGTAATATCCCAGAAGTAATGATGACCCGTGGACTGATCACACTTAACAGAAGAAAGAGGGGTCACAATCTTCTTTCTTCAACTGCAAAAACACCAAAAGCTCTAAAAGGCTATTCTTTGTACTGTATCGAGATTTTCTATTTGACTGTATTCAAAAGTTAACATGATTTCAAAAGAACAATGTAATAAATATTTATATTATATTAATACAATGGGAACATTCAAACTGCAATTAAATGCACAACATTTTGTTTGCATGAAAGTAATTTTACACTGGATAAAAATATGCACAAAACCTTTTTGTATTTTAAGTTTCCATTATTACACAAGAAAGCATCGTTGTACTCCTTTTAACAATTTTAAGATTGCAGGTGGCTTTAATCATGGTCACAGTACTTACAATCTCTATCTGCTTCTTGCATCCGAGTATCTTCTTCTTGCAGGTAGGTTTGCAGATTTTTTAAAACTTGAATTTTTAGATTTACAGAGCTGTTCTTATCCGAAAGAATGTTATTGTACAAGTTTTTCACTTCTACTTCAAACATCAAAATTGGGTGCTGGATGAATGCAAACCCTAAAGAAAAAAAAAAATAAGTGTTTAAATTTAAGGCGGTCATATAAGTGGTAAAGGTATATCATGCTAGATGCCGCACTGGAAAAGAACACAAAACTAAATAAATAAATGTATCAAACTCCAGTTTTCTCTACATGGATAATATCAAAGTGTAAGATAGGCTTCTAATCACTATATACAGCGTTTCCAATAAAAAGGCTTGTAGATTTGTTTAAAAAATTTAATACATTTATTTATAAACAGAACTTGAAAATTTACAAATTAAAAAAGCAATGCATTGAAATAGCAATAATGAATGCAGCAAATATACCAATGATTTGTTGCTCACATTAAAAATGTTATGGCATTAAATTTATTCACTGTTCGCTATAAATCAAAGTATTTAACAACATATATATATATATATATATATATATATATATATATATATATATATATATATATATACACAGTGATAACTATTTCAAAACATGTCTTACCAAGACCAATGATGGCTTTTGTTTGCACCTCCTCATCTGAATGCTTTGTGAAATACATCAGGAGCTCCAAAACTTTGTCTTTTATGTTAACCTAAAGTTGAAATATTTCAAAACACATCATCTTGTGGGTTTCAGTTATATGAAACTTTTGATAAATTTATAGCAGATGTTAAAACTCATATTTTAGTTGAATTTTCTATATTACAGTTCTTTATATGCAATTATTATTTTCTGAAGATTTTTAAACATGATCTTAAATGTACATTGACATATTAAGATTGCACTTTACAATATATAATTATATGTAGAAAAAAATAAACTATTGCAAAATACTTTTATTGCTTATTTGGTCCATTTTACCCGTAAAATAATTTTGAAAAAACAAAATTTATGCTTACCTGATAAATTTCTTTCTTTTGCGATGTATCGAGTCCATGGATTCATCCTTACTTGTGGGATATTATCCTTCCCTACAGGAAGTGGCAAAGAGAGCACCACAGCAGATCTGTCTATATAGCTCCTCCCTTAACTCCACCCCCCAGTCATTCGACCGAAGGCTTAGGAAGAAAAAGGAGAAACTATTAGGTGCAGGGGTGACTGAAGTTTTCAATACAAAATACTATCTGTCTTGAATAGACAGGGCGGGCCGTGGACTCGGTACATCGCAAAAGAAAGAAATTTATCAGGTAAGCATAAATTTTGTTTTCTTTTGTAAGATGTACCGAGTCCACGGATTCATTCTTACTTGTGGGATACCAATACCAAAGCTTTAGGACACGGATGAAGGGAGGGACAAGACAGGAACCTAAACGGAAGGCACCACTGCTTGCAGAACCTCTCCCAAAAACAGCCTCCGAAGAAGCAAAAGTATCAAATTTGTAAAATTTGGAAAAAGTAAGCGAAGACCAAGTCGCAGCCTTGCAAATTTGTTCAACAGAAGCATCATTTTTAAAAGCCCATGTGGAAGCCACCGCTCTCGTAGAGTGAGCTGTAATCCTTTCGGGAGGCTGCTGTCCAGCAGTCTCATATGCCAAACGGATAATGCTTTCCAGCCAAAAGGAAAGAGAGGTAGCCGTAGCCTTCTGACCTCTACGCTTTCCAGAATAGACAACAAACAACGAAGATGTTTGACGGAAATCTTTGGTTGCTTGCAAATAAAACTTCAAAGCATGAACCACGTCCAAGTTGTGCAACAGACGTTCCTTCTTAGAGGAAGGATTAGGACACAGAGAAGGAACAACAATTTCCCGATTGATATTCCTGTTAGTAACAACCTTAGGAAGGAATCCATGTTTGGTACGCAAAACCACCTTATCAGCATGGAAAACAAGATAAGGCGAGTCGCATTGTAATGCAGATAGTTCAGAAACTCATCTAGCCGAAGAGATAGCAACTAGAAACTGAACTTTCCAAGATAGAAGCTTAATATCTATGGAATGCATGGGTTCAAACGGAACCCCTTGAAGAACTTTAAGAACTAAATTCAAACTCCATGGTGGAGCAACAGGTTTAAACACAGACTTGATTCTAAATAAAGCCTGAACGTCTGGGACATCTGCCAGACGCTTGTGCAATAGAATAGACAAAGCAGATATCTGTCCTTTTAAGGAACTAGCTGACAATCCCTTCTCCAATCCTTCTTGGAGAAAGGACAAAATCCTAGGAATCCTGATCTTACTCCATGAGTAGCCATTGGATTCGCACCAATAAAGATATTTACGCCATATCTTATGATAAATTTTCCTGGTGACAGGCTTTCGAGCCTGAATCAAGGTATCTATGACCGACTCAGAGAAACCCTGCTTGGATAAAATCAAGCGTTCAATCTCCAAGCAGTCAGTCGCAGAGAAGTTAGATTTGGATGCTTGAACGGACCTTGAATCAAAAGATCCTGTCTCAGCGGTAGAGTCCATGGTGGAAGAGATGACATGTCCACCAGGTCTGCATACCAAGTCCTGCGTGGCCACGCAGGTGCTATCAAAATCACCGAAGCTCTCTCCTGTTTGATTCTGGCAATCAGACGCGGAAGGAGAGGGAATGGTGGAAACACATAGGCCAGGTTGAAGTTGAACGACCAGGGTACTGCTAGAGCATCTATCAGTACTGCCTGAGGATCCCTTGACCTGGAACAAGGAAGTTTGGCGTTCTGACGAGACGCCATCAGATCCAATTCTGGTGTGCCCCATAGCTGAATCAGTTGAGCAAACACCTCCGGATGGAGTTCCCACTCCCCCGGATGAAAAGTCTGACGACTTAGAAAATCCGCCTCCCAGTTGTCTACCCCTGGGATATAGATTGCTGATAGATGGCAAGAGTGAGTCTCTGCCCATCGGATTATTTTGGAAACTTCTATCATCGCTAGGGAACTCCTTGTTCCCCCCTGATGATATAAGCCACAGTCGTGATGTTGTCCGACTGAAATCTGATGAATCTGGCCGAAGCCAGCTGAGGCCACGCCTAAAGAGCATTGAATATCGCTCTCAGTTCTAGAATATTTATCGGTAGGAGGGCCTCCTCCTGAGTCCACAAACCCTGCGCTTTCAGGGAATTCCAGACTGCACCCCAGCCCAGTAGGCTGGTGTCTGTCGTCACTATGACCCACGCGGGCCTGCTGAAACACATTCCCTGGGACAGGTGATCTTGTGACAACCACCAAGAAGAGAATCTCTGGTCTCCTGATCCAGATCTATCTGAGGAGATAAGTCTGCATAATCCCCATTCCACTGTCTGAGCATGCATAGTTGCAGTGGTCTGAAATGTAAGCGAGCAAACGGAACTATGTCCATTGCCGCTACCATTAGTCCGATTACCTCCATACACTGAGCCACTGACGGCCGAGGAATGGAATGAAGCGCTCGGCAGGTGGTTAAAATGTTTGATTTCCTGACCTCCGTCAGAAATATTTTCATGTTTACCGAGTCTATCAGAGTCCCTAGAAATGAAACTCTTGTGAGAGGGGAAATAGAACTCTTTTTACGTTCACCTTCCACCCATGAGATCTTAGAAAAGCCAACACGATGTCCATGTGAGACTTGGCTAGTTGGAAAGTCGACGCTTGAATTAAGATATCGCCCAGATAAGGCGCCACTGCTATGCCCCGCGGCCTTAGGACCGCCAGAAGGGACCCTAGCACTTTTGTGAAAATTCTGGGAGCCGTGGCCAACCCGAAGGGAAGTGCCACAAACTGGTAATGCCTGTCCAGAAAGGTGAACCTGAGGAACTGTTGATGATCTCTGTGAATAGGGATGTGTGGATACGTATCCTTTAAGTCCACGTGGTCATATATTGACCCTCGTGGATCATTGGTAAAATAGTCTGAATGGTCTCCATCTTGAAGGATGGGACTCTGAGGAATTTGTTTAGAATCTTGAGATCTAAGATTGGTCTGAAGGTTCCCTCCTTTTTGGGAACCACAAACAGATTGGAGTAAAACCCTTGCCCTTGTTCTGCTTTCGGGAACAGGGCGGATCACTCCCATGGTATGTAGGTCTTCTACACAGCCTAAGAACGCCTCTCTTTTTGTCTGGTTTGCAGACAATTGAGAAGGATGAAATCTCCCCCTTGGAGGAGAATCCTTGAAGTCTAGAAGGTATCCCTGGGTTATGATTTCTAAAGCCCAGGAGTCCTGAACATCTCTTGCCCAAGCCTGCGCGAAGAGAGAAAGTCTGCCCCCTACTAGATCCGCTCCCGGATCGGGGGATACCCCTTCATGCTGTCTTGGTGGCAGCAGCAGGCTTCTTGGCCTGTTTACCTTTGTTCCAAGCCTGGTTAGGTCTCCAGACTGACTTGGATTGAGTAAAGTTCCCTTCTTGCTTTGCGGCAGGGGAAGAGGAAGCGGGACCACCTTTGAAATTTCGAAAGGAACGAAAATTATGTTGTTTGATCCTCATCCTATTTGTCTTATCCTGAGGGAGGGCATGGCCTTTCCCTCCAGTGATATCTGAAATGATCTCTTTCAGTTCAGGTCCGAATAGGGTCTTACCCTTGTAAGGGATGGTCAAAAGTTTAGATTTTGATGACACATCAGCTGACTAGGACTTAAGCCATAACGCTCTGCGCGCTAAAATGGCAAAACCTGAATTCTTTGCCGCTAATTTAGCCAGTTGAAAAGCGGCATCTGTAATGAAAGAATTAGCTAGCTTCAGAGCCCTAATTCTATCCAGAATATCATCTAATGGGGTCTCCACCTGAAGAGCCTCTTCTAGAGCCTCAAACCAAAAGGCAGCTGCAGTGGTTACAGGAACAATGCACGCTATAGGTTGGAGAAGAAAACCCTGATGAACAAAAACTTTCTTTAGGAGACCCTCTACTTTTTTATCCATAGGATCTTTGAAAGCACAACTGTCCTCAATGGGTATAGTTGTACGCTTAGCTAGAGTAGAAATAGCTCCCTCTACCGTGGGGACTGTCTGCCACGAGAACCGCATGGTGTCAGATATGGGAAACATCTTCTTAAAAGTAGGAGGGGGGGGGCGAACGGAATACCTGGTCTATCCCACTCCTTAGTAACGATGTCCGAACTCCTCTTAGGGACCGGAAAAACATCAGTGTATACAGGAACCTCTAAATATTTGTCCATTTTACACAATTTCTCTGGAACGACAATAGGGTCACAATCATGCAGAATCGCTAAAATTTCCCGGACAACAAGCGGAGGTGTTCAAGCTTAAATTTATAGGCCGTCACATCTGAGTCTGTCTGAGGGAACATCTTTCCTGAATCCGAAATCTCTCCCTCAGACAGCAAATCCCTCACCCCTACATCAGAACATTGTGAGGGTACATCGGATACGGCTACCAAAGCGTCAGAGGGCTCAGCATTTGTTCTTAACCCAGAGCTACTGTGCTTCCCTTGCATCCCAGGCAGTTTAGATAAAGCCTCTGTGAGGGTAGAATTCATAACTGTGGCCATATCCTGCAAGGTGAAAGAATTAGACGCACTAGAGGTACTTGGCATCACTTGTGCGGGCGTTACTGGTTGTGACTCTTGGGGAGAACTAGATGGCATAACCTGATTTCCTTCTGCCTGAGAATCATTCAGTGCCACACTGTTATAATGTAAAATATGCTGTTTACAATTTATAGACATATTAGTACATGTGGGACACATTCTAAGTGGGGGTTCCACAATGGCTTCTAAACATATTGAACAAGGAGTTTCCTCAATGTCAGTCATGTTGAACAGGCTAGTAATGAGACAAGCAAGCTTGGAAAACACTTTATTCAGTGAATTTTGTTTTAAAAAAAAATGGTACTGTGCCTTTAAGAGAAAAAAAAGCACACACGTTCTGCAAAACTGCTTAAAAATGCATCAAACTTGTCAAATTATTTACAGTAGATCCAATAAGCTTTAGTAAGATTGCACCAAGCAAATGACACAATTAACACTTTAATATGGAAACCGGATTGGCAAAATGCCAAAAACCGGACAAAACCCTGTCAGCAGCTTGCCACAGCTCTGCTGTGGCGCCTACCTGCCCTTAGGGATTGGAAATGTGGGGTTAAAGCTTTGTTTTGGCCCAAAAAGTTCACCAGGACCCACCGGTGTTGTAGCTTGCCAAGAGGAAATAACTGCACAACTGAGGCGCGAAATTAGGCCCCGCCCATCTCACTCGATGTTTCTAAGGCCTTTCAAAACACACCAAAGCGTTTTCAACTAGCCATGTGGGTTCTAAAACCCCAAAAAGCCAAGTGTACCTTAATAAAGATGTCTCTCAAAAAAACTTATTAACAGCACTCCCAGTACACACAACCGTTTGTTCCTATCATGCAAACTGAGAATCAACCAGATTTCAATTAGCCCTTTATGTAAGCTTAGTAATGCCACTATAAGTCTATGATTACTGCTTACCCTTACACTCATGGGGAAATTGTCAGCCTTTCTGAAATACCACAGTCTCTCCAGAAAAAATGACTGAACATACCTCATTGCTGTATAGCATAAAAAACGTTCCTCACACTGAAGTTGTCCTGTACTCCTCAGCCTCTGTGGGAACAGCACTGGATCTTAGATACAAATGCTAAGATCATCATCCTCCAGGCAGAAATCTTCATCCATCTCCTGCCTGAGAGTAAATAGTACACACCGGTACCATTTAAAATAAACTCTTGCTTGAAGAAAATAAAAACTAACAGTTTATCACCTCTTTCACTTTACCCTTCCTCATGCTTAGAGCCGGCAAAGAGAATGACTGGGGGGTGGAGTTAAGGGAGGAGCTATATAGACAGCTCTGCTGTGGTGCTCTCTTTGCCACTTCCTGTAGGGAAGGATAATATCCCAGAAGGATGAATACGTGGACTCGGTACATCTTGCAAAAGAAATTATATTAGTGATGGAAAGGCAGGCTAAAAGCTGCTATATTCCACACAGCTAGTGCTTACTTACTATAGTGACTTATAGCCGTTTCCATCTGGCCTCAGCAGATAAGGAAACTTACACTTAAACAATTAATATAATCTCCATGTAATGTGACCATTTTCAGCCCAATAACTATGGTTGTGATAAAATTACCAGGAAAGTAAAAAATAACTTACAGTAAGATCACTTACTTTGCTGCTGCCTTTGAAATCTTCCTGATCAAAATCAAAGTGCCGACACAATGCACCAACAGTGAAGAGGGACCTAAGTAGTGCTGGTTTATTTGTGGTTAGGATTGTACTATTAGGGTCCTCTTGATGCTGACTTTTTAACTTTAATAGAGCACCTGAAGCCAACAGAAGGAAAAATAAGTGTAAAAAACGTATCAAATTAAATCTCACACAGAACAGTAATAGGGAAACCAATATACATATTTCTATTCATTTGACAGAATATTAATGGACTTCAACAATGATCAGTTGAGTCCCAGTAAAAAACTTACATTTTACAAAACTGTTGAAATTGTTTAAATTTCAAGCCCTCCTCAGCAAAAATACTTCAGCCCTTTGCAAATCATCTAAGCTCATTTACTAGAATTTCGAAAAGGTAACTATAGCAGATAAAGCAACCAACTCTTTTGGTATAAAACATAATGGAATATTGTCATAAATATAGTAAAATAAGATTTTCTTACCGTAATATCTATTAAAACAGGCCCACACAAATTTATAATTTTGTGTTACTCTATTTACAACAGATCCCAGACAGCTAACACAATGCTGCACTACCTAGAAAAAAACAAAACACAAAATTTATATGCAGATATCAAAATAATCAAATAATTACCAAGCATACCGGCTTTTATATATATATATATATATATATATATATATATATATATATATATATATATATATATAATTTTTAATAATTAAAAAGGCTATGAAACAAATACTGTGTGCTTGTTGATTCATAGCAGTAATACATTTTAAGGAAAAAATTGTTGGGTGATACAACACATTTATTTTTATCAACAGGAATATGTTTTTTAGATTTAGATACTCTGCAACCTATTTACTGAACAATAACAGAAAAATTAATACACACAACTTACTGTCATGCCATATTTGATTATAAGTTTCATTAGATCCTCTTCTATTGTTGCCAAATATGTTTCACTGGGGTGCTCCATTAATGGTACAACCAGTTCCAAGATTTTTGCAACATTGCATATAACCATAAAATCATTCTGAGACTGAAATGAAAAAACAAACAAACAAAAAACAAAAACATGTTATGTCACAGAAAAAAAGTTAAAAGCTGGATCACTTTTGCATGAAAAACAGCTCTTGTAAACCATATAAAATGTTAGCATTTATTATGTAGTTTATAGATACCCTGCACAACATTTACAGACAAAGGCAGCATTTTTGCACACTCCCAGTGCGGATTTAATAATATGCTGAGAGTATGTAAATATAAGAAGCTATTTTAGTTCAGAAAATGCCGTAATACAGTAGTAATATGGTGGGGCCTATGGAGAACCCATAATTCTATATGCATCCGGTGACTCCGTGTAACTCTTTTGGTATGTCAATTGAGTCCCTGTACCATATCCTGCAAATCTGACTGTTTTGTCTTCACTCTTAGACTCTTGGTATTTTTCCAACATCTTATTTCTAACGTCTTTATTTGCTATGTGATGTTCAAGCCTTGTCAATACTTGCTATAAATTCTTATATTTATAGTTTACTAATGGCATAACTTCAACCTGGCATGAATCGAACCTCCCAATTTGCCTTTTTGACTGTTTGTGATCCTGTTATTGGCTAATTTAGTAAACCAAGTTGATTGCTGTGCCTTATAAATTTAACTAGTTTGAGGAATGCATTGCAAAGGCAGTTAGCACCATCATGATAGTATATGTTCGCGTTATGATTCTTAAAAGGGACATAAAACCCCAAATCTCTCTTTCATGATTCAGATAGAAAATTTTTAAACAGCTTTCCAATATACTTCTATTATCACATTTTCTTTGTTTTCCTTTCTTGTTATCCTTTGCAAAAAAGCAGGAAGGTAAGTTCAGGAGTGTGCACGAGTCTGCAGCTCTATATGCAAGCAATTTTGCAACGTTATACATTAGCAAGGGCTCTAGATGGCTGCACTATTTCCCGTCCAGCCAGACATATGAATGCTACCTATTCAGATATCTCCAACAAAGCATAAAATGAGAAAAAAGCAATTTGCATTCTTTATCTGAATCATGAAAGTCCCTTTAAGTGAGCATTTTAAAAGTGAAGCAATTAAATTAGGCAAAAGAATTATACTAGAACCAGGATTGAATAAAGGACAAGACACAAGGCAAGTACGTTTGTAATACTGTGCTTGGTGTGTTTCACAGATTCCCTTTTAGTAAAATTGCCCTACATCTTCAGGTTTCTTTATGCTACCTCTTGTTCATACAACAAAGTATATTTTTCCATTTACGCCGTCCCCCTTACTATCTTCATTGGCCCATCTCTTTTCTCCTCAACTCACTAACTTCACAAATTTCAACTCACTTTCTCCTCCCTACACCACATCATAAAGACTTTCAATAATACAAATTTGTATATCATGTCACTCTTCCTCTTACTAGCTGCTTATGATCTCTCCCAATCCTGGTCCCCCTTAACTTTCTAATGTTGCCCAGCCAAGTGTGCCTTTCTATAGACCTAGAAACCATAACTCTGGAAACCTTACCAAAGTTCTTTTTGAATCTAAAGCCAACACCCCCTTCGCTTGTGCACTCTGGAACTCTCGCTCTGTTTGTAACAAGCTCACTTCTATCCATGACCTCTTCATCTCCCATTCCCTCAACCTTCTGGCCCTGACAGAAACCGGTCTCTCTCCTTCAGATACAGACTCCCTGCTGTATTGTCAAAAGGGGGTCTCCACTTCTGCCACACCCCTAGATCTGGAAACAGACAAGGAGGTGGTGTAGATATTTTAATTTCCTCTCATTGCACCTTTCAATAAACCCACATAATTAGCTTAATCTCTCCCCCCTGGATCCTCAACTCTTGTTACCTAATTTCCTATCCTCAGACACCCCTGCCCTCATTATTGGGGACTTTAACCTCCATGTTGACAATCCCACTGCCCCTGGAGCAACAAAACTTCTCCAGACCAAATCTTCCACTCACAAAGATGGACACTCCCTTGCTCTGATTTTCAGCTATCAATGAACTCTCAAACTTCACTAACTTCCCTTCAAAGTGCTGACCATCATCTTCTCACTTGCAACATCACAGCACTTCCTACTACTCTCTAAACTAACTCTGAAACCAAACTCCAGAGAAGCATTAAGTCACTAGATCAGTAACATCTTTCAGACTCTCTCAAACCTCTGCTCGCTCCCATCTTCTCCTTTTTCTGCCCTGACTAATCTGTCACAATAACTCTAACATAGGTCCTTGACAACTTGGCACCTCCTACCATAGCTTGAATATCATGCACTCATCCTCAGCCCTGGTATACTCCCGACACGCTAGCTACACAGATGTTCCCGCACTACCGAGCGACATTGGAGAAAATCTCTGTTCAGCTGACTTTTTCACTACAATTTAATCTTAAAGTAATATTATGCTGCCCTTAACCTTTCAAAGCAGGATTACCTCTAAACTCTTACCTCTACTCCTTCAAACCAAAAAAGCCTGTTCTCCACTTTTCATATACTTCTCCGCCCACCCCTATTCTCCTATAGCCATGTCTTTCTTAGTTCAAGCTTTTTTTTAGAAACTAAATCTTTCAATATACTACAAGTCTCCAATCCCCTCAACCATTTGCAAATGTCTATAACCTAACCCCCCCCCATAATTTATTTAAGAACTTACCTGATTAATTCATTTCTTTCATAGTGGCAAAAATCCATGAGCTAGTGATGTATGGGATATACATTCCTACCAGGAGGGGGCGAAGTTTCCCAAATCTCAAAATGCCTATAAATACACCTCCCACTTCACTCATACCTTAGTTTAACGTGTAGCCAAGAAGTGAAGTGTAAAAGGAGGAGTAAAATGCATACAAAAAGAGGAACTGGAAAAAATAAAGTACTTTATACAAAAAATCATAACCACAAAAAATAGGGTGGGTCTCATGGGCTTTTGCCACTATGAAAGAAATGAATTTATCAGGTAAATTCTTACATAAATTATGTTTTCTTTCATGTAAGTGGCAAGAGTCCATGAGCTAGTGACGTATGGGATATAATACCCAAGATGTGGAAATCCACGAGTCACTAGAGACGGAGGGATAAAAAGAAAATTTATGCTTACCTGATAATTATTTTTTTTTTTTGACACGATGAGTCCACGGATCATCTTAATTACTACTGGGAATATCACTCCTGCCCTGCAGGAGGCGGCAAAGAGCACCACAGCAAAGATGTTAACCCTTTCGTGACCGGGTTATAAAGTCTACATTGGAACACTGTTCTGATGTAGAGAAATTGAAATCACGCAATTGTGCAAACGATCGCGAGATTTCAATGATGGGATCGGGTCTGGGGGGCGTCCCTGACGCTAGGAAAGCCCTCCAGACCGTGATTAAATCCTGCAAGCGCAGATGGCTTCAGGACAGCCGTTGACTATGACGTATTTCGTCATAACGGCTTTAAAGCCCAGCGCCGTTGTGACGGAATACAATGGCATAACGGCGGTAAAAGGTTAAATAGCACTTCCCTTCCCTCCCAACCCAGTCATTCGACCGATGTAAAGGAGAGAAAGGAAGTAACAAGGTGCAGAGGTGTCTGAAGATTATATTAACCAACAACCTGTCTTACAAAAACAGGGCGGCCGTGGACTTATCGTGTCAAAAAATAAATACATTTATCAGGTAAGCATAAATTTTCTTTTCTTTTTAATGACACAATGAGAACTCAATACCCAAGCTAGAGTACACAGATGATACGGGAGGGACAAGACAGGGAACCTAAATGGAAGGCACCACTGCTTGAAGAACCTTTCCCTAAATTTACCACCTCCTTGCACTTAACGTAGGCAAAGAGAATCACTGGGTTGGGAGGGAAGGGAGGTGATATTTAACAGCTTTTCTGTGGTGCTCTTTGCCGTCTCCTGCAGGGCAGGAGTGGTATTCCCAGTAGTAATTAAGATGATCCGTGGACTCATCGTGTCATTAAAAAGAAATAACAGCTAAATCCACTGAGAAATTAAATCCAAAAAAATAATAAAGTTTTCTTTAAAAATTTAATAAAACCCCCCCTCAAATTAAAGGCACTAGAATCAAAATTGAGACAACTGCCTGAAGAACGTTTCTACCAAAGGCTGCTTCCGAAGAAGCAAACACATCAAAATGGTAAAATTTAGTAAAAGTAAGCAAAGAAGACCAAGTTGCTGCATTGCAAATTTGAATAACTGAAGTTTCATTCTTGAAAGCCCAAGAAGTGACAACTGATCTAGTAGAATGAGCTGTAATTCTCTGAGGCAGAGACTGCCCCGCCTCCAAATAAACTTTGTGGATCAAAAGTTTCAACCAAGATGCCAGAGGCTTTCTGACCTTTCCAGGAGCCAGAAAAAAATAACAACAAATAAATAGACTAGAAGTCTTTCTGAAATCTTTAGTAGCCTCAACATAATATTTCAAAGCTCTTACCACATCCAAAGAATGTAAAGACCTTTCAAGAGTTTTCTTAGGATTAGGACACAAGGAAGGAACAACAATTTCCCTATTGATGTTATTAGAATTCACAACTTTAGGCAAACATTTAAATGAAGTCCGCAAAACAGCTTTATCTTGACGGAAAATCAGATGAGACTCACAAGAGAGCAGACAATTCAGAAACTCTTCTAGCAGAAGAGATAGAAAAAAGAAATAACACTTTCCAAGAAAGTAATTTAATACCCAGAGAATGCATAGGCTCAAAAGGAGAAGCCTGTAAAATCTTCAAAACCAAATTAAGACTCCAAGGAGGAGAAATAGATTTAATGACAGGTTTGATACAAATCAAAGCCTGAACAAAACAGTGAATATCAGGAAGTTTAGCAATCTTTCTATGAAATAAGACAGAAAGAGCAGAAATGTGTCCTTTCAAAGTATTTGCAGAAAAACATAATTTATGTAAGAGCTTACCTGATAAATTCATTTCTTTCATATTAGCAAGAGTCCATGAGCTAGTGACGTATGGGATATACATTCCTACCAGGAGGGGCAAAGTTTCCCAAACCTCAAAATTCCTATAAATACACCCCTCACCACACCCACAAATCAGTTTAACGTATAGCCAAGAAGTGGGGTGATAAGAAAAAAGTGCGAAAGCATAAAAAATAAGGAATTGGAATAATTGTGCTTTATACAAAAAAAATCATAACCACCACAAAAAAGGGTGGGCTTCATGGACTCTTGCTAATATGAAAGAAATGCATTTATCAGGTAAGTTCTTACATAAATTATGTTTTCTTTCATGTAATTAGCAAGAGTCCATGAGCTAGTGACGTATGGGATAATGACTACCCAAGATGTGGATCTTCCACGCAAGAGTCACTAGAGAGGGAGGGATAAAATAAAGACAGCCAATTCCGCTGAAAAAAATCCACACCCAAAACAAAGTTTAAATCTTATAATGAAAAAAACTGAAATTATAAGCAGAAGAATCAAACTGAAACAGCTGCCTGAAGTACTTTTCTACCAAAAACCGCTTCAGAAGAAGAAAACACATCAAAATGGTAGAATTTAGTAAAAGTATGCAAAGAAGACCAAGTTGCTGCTTTGCAAATCTGATCAACCGAAGCTTCATTCCTAAACACCCAGGAAGTAGAAACTGACCTAGTAGAATGAGCTGTAATCCTTTGAGGCGGAGTTTTACCCGACTCGACATAAGCAAGATGAATCAAAGACTTTAACCAAGATGCCAAAGAAATGGCAGAGGCCTTCTGACCTTTCCTAGAACCGGAAAAGATAACAAATAGACTAGAAGTCTTTCAGAAATTTTTAGTAGCTTCAACATAATATTTCAAAGCTCTAACTACATCCAAAGAATGCAACGATCTTTCCTTAGAATTCTTAGGATTAGGACACAATGAAGGAACCACAATTTCTCTACTAATGTTGTTAGAATTCACAACCTTAGGTAAAAATTTAAAAGAAGTTCGCAACACCGCCTTATCCTGATGAAAAATCAGAAAAGGAGACTCACAAGAAAGAGCAGATAATTCAGAAACTCTTCTAGCAGAAGAGATGGCCGAAAGAAACAAAACTTTCCAAGAAAGTAATTTAAAGTCCAGCGAATGCATAGGTTCAAAAGGAGGAGCTTGAAGAGCCCCCAGAACCAAATTCAAACTCCAAGGACGAGAAATTGACTTAATAACAGGTTTTATACGAACCAAAGCTTGTACAAAACAATGAATATGAGGAAGACTAGCAATCTTTCTGTGAAAAAGAACAGAAAGAGCAGATATTTGTCCTTTCAAGGAACTTGCAGACAAACCTTTATCCAAACCATCCTGAAGAAACTGTAAAATTCTAGGAATTCTAAAAGAATGCCAAGAAAAATGATGAGAAAAACACCAAGAAATGTAAATCTTCCAGACTCGATAATATATCTTCCTAGATACAGATTTACGAGCCTGTAACATAGTATTAATCACAGAGTCAGAGAAACCTCTATGACTGAGAATTAAGCGTTCAATCTCCATACCTTCAAATTTAAGGATTTCAGATCCTGATGGAAAAAAGGACCTTGCGATAGAAGGTCTGGTCTTAACGGAAGAGTCCACGGTTGGCAAGTGGCCATCCGGACAAGATCCGCATACCAAAACCTGTGAGGCCATGCTGGAGCCACCAGCAGAACAAACGAGCACTCCTTTAGAATCTTGGAAATCACTCTTGGAAGAAGAACTAGAGGCGGAAAGAGATAGGCAGGATGATACTTCCAAGGAAGTGACAATGCATCCACTGCCTCCGCCTGAGGATCCCTGGATCTGGACAGATACCTGGGAAGCTTCTTGTTTAGATGAGAAGCCATCAGATCTATTTCTGGAAGTCCCCACATTTGAACAATCTGAAGAAATACCTCTGGGTGAAGAGACCATTCGCCCGGATGTAACGTTTGGCGACTGAGATAATCCGCTTCCCAATTGACTATACCTGGGATATGAACCACAGAAATTAGACAGGAGCTGGATTCCACCCATACCAGTATTCAAGATACTTCTTTCATAGCCAGAGGACTGTGAGTCCCTCCTTGATGATTGACATATGCCACAGTTGTGACATTGTCCGTCTGAAAACAAATGAACGACTCTCTCTTTAGAAGAGGCCATGACTGAAGAGCTCTGAAAATTGCACGGAGTTCCAAAATGTTGATTGGTAATCTCACCTCCTGAGATTCCCAAACCCCTTGTGCTGTCTGAGACCCCCAAACAGCTCCCCAACCTGTCAGACTTGCATCTGTTGAAATCACAGTCCAGGTCGGAAGAACAAAAGAAGCCCCCTGAACTAAACGATGGTGGTCTGTCCACCACGTCAGAGAGTGTCGTACAATCGGTTTTAAAGATATTAACTGAGATATCTTTGTATAATCCCTGCACCACTGGTTCAGCATACAGAGCTGAAGAGGTCGCATGTGAAAACGAGCAAAGGGGATCGCGTCCGATGCAGCAGTCATAAGACCTAGAATATCCATGCATAAGGCTACCGAAGGGAATGATTGAGACTGAAGGTTTCGAAAAGCTGAAACCAATTTTAGACGTCTCTTGTCTGTCAGAGACAGAGTCATGGACACTGAATCTATCAGGTTACCCTTGTCTGAGGAATCAATGAACTTTTTGGTAAATTGATCCTCCAACCATGTTCTCGAAGAAAAAATACATGTCGATTCGTATGAGATTCTGCTAAATGTGAAGACTGAGCAAGTACCAAGATATCGTCCAAATAAGGAAATACCACAATACCCTGTTCTCTGATTACAGACAGAAGGGCACCGAGAACCTTTGTAAAAATCCCTGGAGCTGTTGCTAGGCCAAACGGCAGAGCCACAAACTGGTAATGCTTGTCTAGGAAAGAGAATCCTAGAAACTGATAGTGATCTGGATGAATCGGAATATGCAGATATGCATCCTGTAAATCTATTGTGGACATATAATGCCCTTGGCTGAACAAAAGGCAGAATAGTCCTTATAGTTACCATTTTGAATGTTGGTATCCTTACATAATGATTCAATATTTTCAAATCCAGAACTGGTCTGAAGGAATTCTCCTTCTTTGGTACAATGAAGAGATTTGAGTAAAACCCCAGCCCCTGTTCCAGAACTGGAACTGGCATAATTACTCCAGCCAACTCTAGATCTGAAACACATTTCAGAAATGCTTGAGCCTTCACTGGATTTACTGGGATACGAGAAAGAAAAAATCTTCTTGCAGGAGGCCTTATCTTGAAGCCTATTCTGTACCCTTGTGAAACAATGTTCTGAATCCAAAGATTGTGAATCGAATTGATCCAAATTTCTTTGAAAAATCGTAATCTGCCCCCTACCAGCTGGGCTGGAATGAGGGCCGCACCTTCATGTTGACTTGGGAGCTGGCTTTGGCTTTCTAAAAGGCTTGGATTTATTCCAGACTGGAGATGGTTTCCAAACTGATACCGCTCCTGTAGGGGAAGGATCAGGCTTTTGTTCCTTATTGTGACGAAAGGAACGAAAACGATTAGTAGACCTAAATTTACCTTTAGATTTTTTATCCTGTGGTAAAAAAGTTCCTTTCCCCCCAGTAACAGTTGAAATAATAGAATCCAACTGTGAACCAAATAATTTATTACCCTGGAAAGAAAGGGAAAGCAAAGTTGACTTAGTAGACATATCAGCATTCCAAGTTTTAAGCCATAAAGCTCTTCTAGCTAAAATAGCTAGAGACATATACCTGACATCAACCCTAATGATATCAAAGATGGCATCACAAATAAAATTATTAGCATGTTGAAGAAGATTAACAATGCTATGAGAATTATGATCTGTTACTTGTTGCGCTAAAGCTTCCAACCAAAAAGTTGAAGCTGCAGCAACATCCGCTAAAGATATAGCAGGTCTAAGAAGATTACCTGAACATAAGTAAGCTTTTCTTAGAAAGGATTCAATTTTCCTATCTAAAGGATCCTTAAAGGAAGTACTATCTGCCGTAGGAATAGTAGTACGTTTAGCAAGAGTAGAGATAGCCCCATCAACCTTAGGGATTTTGTCCCAAAACTCTAATCTGTCAGATGGCACAGGATATAATTGCTTAAAACATTTAGAAGGAGTAAATGAATTACCCAAATTATTCCATTCCCTGGAAATTACTTCAGAAATAGCATCAGGGACAGGAAAAACTTCTGGAATAACTACAGGAGATTTAAAAACCTTATTTAAACGTTTATATTTAGTATCAAGAGGACCAGATTCCTCTATTTCTAATGCAATTAAGACTTCTTTAAGTAAAGAACGAATAAATTCCATTTTGAATAAATATGAAGCATTTATCAGCATCAACCGCTGAAACAGAATCCTCTGAACCAGATGAATCATTATCAGAATCAGAATGATGATGTTCATTTAAAAATTCATCTGAAAAATGAGAAGTTTTAAAAGACCTTTTACGTTTACTAGAAGGAGGAATAACAGACATAGCCTTCTTAATGGATTTAGAAACAAAATCTCTTATGTTATCAGGAACACTCTGAACATTAGATGTTGATGGAACAGCAACAGGTAATGTAGTATTACTAAAGGAAATATTATCTGCATTAACAAGTTTGTCATGACATTCAATACAAACAACAGCTGGAGGAACAGATACCACAAGTTTACAGCAAATACACCTAACTTTGGTAGATCCAGCATCAGGCAGCGATTTTCCAGAAGTATCTTCTGATTCAGGGTCAATCTGAGACATCTTGCAATATGTAATAGAAAAAACAACATATAAAGCAAAATTGATCAAATTCCTTAAATGACAGTTTCAGGAATGGGAAAAAAATGCCAGTGAACAAGCTTCTAGCAACCAGAAGCAAATAAACAATGAGACTTAAATAATGTGGAGACAATAATGACGCCCATATTTTTTAGCGCCAAAAAAGACGCCCACATTATTTGGCGCCAAAAATGACGCCACATCCGGTAACGCCGACACTTTTGGCGCAAAAACGTCAAAAATGACGCAACTTCCGGTGACAAGTATGACGCCGGAAATAACAAAGAATTTTTGGCGCCAAAAAAGTCCGCGCCAAGAATGACGCAATAAAATGAAGCATTTTCAGCCCCCGCGAGCCTAACAGCCCACAGGGAAAAAAATTCAAATTTTAAGGTAAGAAAAAAATTGATTATTCAAATGCATTATCCCAAATAATGAAACTGACTGTCTGAAATAAGGAATATTGAACATCCTGAATCAAGGCAAATAAATGTTTAAACACAAATATTTAGAACTTTATATAAAAGTGCCCAACCATAGCTTAGAGTGTCACAAAAATAAGACTTACTTACCCCAGGACACTCATCTACATGTAGTAGAAAGCCAAACCAGTACTGAAACGAGAATCAGTAGAGGTAATGGTATATATAAGAGTATATCGTCGATCTGAAAAGGGAGGTAAGAGATGAATCTCTACGACCGATAACAGAGAACCTATGAAATAGACCCCGTAGAAGGAGATCATTGAATTCAAATAGGCAATACTCTCTTCACATCCCTCTGACATTCACTGCACGCTGAGAGGAAAACCGGGCTCCAACCTGCTGCGGAGCGCATATCAACGTAGAATCTAGCACAAACTTACTTCACCACCTCCATAGGAGGCAAAGTTTGTAAAACTGATTTGTGGGTGTGGTGAGGGGTGTATTTATAGGCATTTTGAGGTTTGGGAAACTTTGCCCCTCCTGGTAGGAATGTATATCCCATACGTCACTAGCTCATGGACTCTTGCTAATTACATGAAAGAAAACCCTTATCCAAACCTTCCTGAAGAAACTGTAAAATCCTAGGAATACTGAAAGAACACCATGAAATATAGGTTTTCTAAACCAGATGATACATTTTCCTTGAAACAGATTTACAAGCCTGTATTACAGTGCTAATCATTGAGTCAAAGAAACCTCTATGACTAAGCACTGTCAGGGTATCTGGGAAGTAACTTTAAATAAACTAAGGATGTATCATATAATCTAATATTTCATTTAGCTAATACCTACTATGAACTGATTTAGCTGCATTGCAAACAAACACTGGAATGGGCGATATCAACCCCTCCCTTTTGCTCTCAACTACAGACTTGTAGAACAAAAGAAATATAGACAGGACTTCTAAAGAAAAACAAACATTGGTCCCAAATTATAAGAGATAATGTCACATCTAAAAGACCTTTGATCATGGTCTCCGAAAAGAGAACTTCTAAAGAATTATTGCTGGATAGCCTTCCCATATTGAAATCTCTAAATTAATTTAGCCAAAGAAATTCATTACTTAGATCATAGGAACCCCTGGAAGGAACAGACGGTCCGTCTGCAAGAATAAGGGAATATACAAACTTACAGGATACAGCTGTCCTCATCTAAGTGTTAAATTGTCCCTGCTGAGATCTGATACACATTCTCAGTTGAGAAGGCATCTGAACTCAAGTTACCTACAGCACATGAGAAACTAGATCTCAGATAAAGAAATTGCGTCTTAATCCTCATAATAATTTAAAATACACAGATCATATTTAAAACATCTATATATATATATATATATATATGTATACATATATGTATATATAATATATATGGAGAAAGAGATCTGAAAATTATACTATGTTAAATATATATATCTGTTGTATTAAATAATAACTGCATTGGTATATATAAATATTGACCCATTTATTTCAAGATAAACACATTTTTCTTTGTTTTCCATAAATCTAGTGAAAATTACAAGGAAAAACTGATGTGAAAATGAGATTTCTAAACAAGATGTCCTATGAATATTGATCATAAACATGAATCTATGCACTCAAAAATTATTAGAAACGTGAAATGTGCTGTATTTATTTAAGATGCAATACAATACCAGGATATTGAATGCTATGATTCTGTGAAGGATGGTCAACAGTGAGATGCTTATTAATATTATTACTAGAAGTATAATCATATTTAATATTAAAATAATCAGAGAGAATGACACTATATTGCCCCATATATGTTGGCCAGATAAGTTTATTAATAATGAAAATTATAGTAAATAAAATAAACATTTTATATGTTAGATAATTAAACTGTAGCAGCATTGATGATAAGACTGCATTTATGGTTGTTTGCTGCCCCCTAGGGGATTGAGACTGGTATGACAGCCAAACGAATTGACTGTTTAAAACATATGCCAAACCAAATAGCGTATAAGATTTTCAGATCTCAGAGCGAACCAGAGACAAGCTCAGAGGGTCTATCATAACAATTTCACCAATGATTAGAATAAAAAGGGGTGGAGTATATCACGTGATATAACCTCATGCAAAGGAATAGAAGAGGCTGTCTGTTTGCTAAATTTTTGACTAATAACTTTGCTGCCATATTGGGACACAGTCTATAAGACTATAAGCAAAATTGGGCTACCTTTTATTATCTATATTGCAATACCTTTATTCATATGAGGTGAATGAAAAAATTCTGGAAACCGAGTCATCGATTTGGTTATTTGGGGTTAAGTATATGCGATTGATAAATATATATATAATATTTAAATCAAAAGGTATTTGGTAACTATAACTAGACTGCAGTTAGTCATTTTAAAAGGGCATAATTTGTATTTTAAGCTCATGTTCATAGTCCTGTGTAGTTTAACTAGTCGTATTTAGTGCCAAGTAATTCATATTTGCAACTGTATATATATATATATTTAGAACTTGCCTTGATTGTAGCTAAAATAAGATTTATTTCAACTCAGATAAATCGGCTGTTTGCATTAATAATATATATAACTTCTGGTGTTTTAATTAGAGTTATATAGAATCATTTGTGGGCTAAGTAGCTTAATTATATTTGTCTGGAAGTTAACACTCCATACCTTGGTATCTCATTGTGGTATTTTAATGAATTATGATTTGGGAGATTATTGTGAATAAGGTAATTTGTAAAGGTATATTTTTATGATCTTTGTATAGAATATTGTAACAGTTTAAGCTTGTATAGTTTGATTAATAATCTGGTTCATATAAATATAATTCAATGTGTTTATAACTTTAACTAATATAAAGAATTTAGGAATAAAATATTGATTTTAATTGTTTCATATATGCATTTTATTGGGGATTTGTTTTAAAGAATAATTATTAAATAAATTGTATTATAACCCTGCTATATACTGACAGCACTAAGTGTTAAATTTCCATGCCTTCAAATTTAGAAGGCTGGCAACTGGACATCCGGACAAGATCTGCATACCAAAACCTGTGAGGCCATGCTAGTGCTATCAGAAACACATGAGATTGTTCCATTATGACCTTGGAGATCACCCTTGGAAGAAGAACCAGAGGCGGAAAAATATTAGCAGGTTGGTAAAACCAAGGAACTGCTAATGCATCCACCATCTCTGCCTGAGGATTCCTGGACCTGTAAAGGTATCTGGGAAGCTTCTTGTTAAGACGAGAGGCCATCAGACCTATTTCTGGAAGACCCCACATCAGTACAAGATGAAAAAACACACCTGGATGGAGAGAACACTCTCCCGGATGCAAAGTCTGACGGCTGAGATAATCCGCTTCCCAATTGTCTACACCTGGGATATGTATCGGAAGAAATTTGACAAGAGTTGGATTCCGCCCAAGAAAGTATCCGGGATACTTCCTTCATTGCTGACGGACTGCGAGTCCCTCCTTGATGATTGACATATGCCACTGTGATTTTGTCTGTTTGAAGACAAATGTAAAGTTCTCTCTTCAATAGAGGCCATGCCTGAAGAACTCTGAAAATAGCACTGAGTTCTAATATATTGATTGGAAACCTTGCCTCTTGAGGATACAAAACCCCTTGTGCTGTACGAGACCCCCAGACAGCTCCCCAAGCTGTAAGACTTGCATCTGTTGTGATCACAGTTCAGGGAGGACGAACAAATGAGCATGCAAAGCTGTAGAGTCCTCATATGAAAACGAGCAAAGGGGATCGCGTCCGATGCTGCAGTCATGAGACCTAAAATTTCCATGCACATAGCCACTGAAAGGAATGATAGAGACTGAAGGTTTAGACAAGCTAAAACTAACTTCATTCGTCAGAGAAAGAGTCATGGACACTGAATCTATCTGGAAACCTAAAAAGGTGACCCTTGTCTGAGGAATCAAGAAACTCTTTTGTAAATTGATCTTCCAACCATGTTCTTGAAGAAACCACACTAGTTGTTTCATGTGAGATTCTGCCAAAAGAAAAGATTGAGCTAGTACCAAGATATCGTCCAAATAAGGAAATGCTGCAATACCCTGCTCTCTGATTACAGATAGAAGGGCACCAAGAGCCGTCTCTAGGTCAAACGGAAGAGCGACAAATTGGTAATGCTTGTCTAGAAAACAGAATCTCAGAAAACGATAGTGGTCTGGATGAATTGGAATGTGAAGATAAGCCACCTGTAAGTCTATTGTGGACATGTAATGACCTTGCTGAACAAAAGGCAGAATAGTCATAGTCACCATCTTGAAAGTTGGGACTCTTACAAAACGATTTAAAAATGTCAGATCCAGAATTGGTCTGAACGAATCTTCTTTCTTTGGGACATTGAATAGATTTGAATAAAAACCCAAACCCCGTTCCTGCAGAGGAACTGGAATAATCACCCCTGAAAGCTCTAGGTCTGAAACACATTTCCGAAAATCCTGAGCCTTCACAGGGTTTATTGGAACATGAGAAAGAAAGAATCTTCCCATGGGAGGTCTTATTCTGAAACCTATTTGATACCCCTGAGAAACAATATTCGGAATCCACTGATTTTGAACAGAAACTGTCCAAATGTGTTGAAATAATTTCAATATGGCCCCCACCAGTTGAACTGTTTTGAGGGCCGCACCTTCATGCAGTCTTAGGGGCTAGATTTGTTTTGTTTATAAGGTAAAATTTAGTCCAATTCAGAGATGGTCTACAATTAGAGCCAGAGGCCTTAGGGGAAGGAGAGGTCTTTTGTTCTCTATTCTGCCAAAAGGAACGAAAACGATTGGGAGCTTTAAATTTACCCTTAGATTTCTTATCTTGGGGCAGAAAAACTCCCTTTCCCCCGGTGATAGTGGAGATAATGGAATCCAATTATAAAGATAGTAATCCAGATTTAGACACCATATCAGCATTCCAAGAATTAAGCCATAAAGCTCTTCTAGTAAGAATAGCTAAAGACATAGATTTAATATGAATCTGAATGACATCAAATATAGCATCACAAATGAAATGATTAGCATGTTGAAGTAAAAGAACAATACTAGACAATTCAGGATCTGTTAACTGTTGAGCTAAACTGTCCAACCAAAAAGTTGAAGCAGCAGCAACAGCAGCCATAGAAATAGCAGGTCTAGGAATATAGCCAGAATGTAAATATGTTTTTCTAAGATAGGATTCAATATTCCTATCTAAAGGATCCTTAAAGGCAGTACTATCTTTCATAGGAATAGAAGTACATTTGGCAAGAGTAGAAATAGCCCCATCAACCTTTATCCCAAAACTCTAAATGGGCCACAGGTAAAGGATATAGCTTCTTAAACCTAGAAGAAGGGTTAAAAGAAGCACCAGGCTTAGACCATTCTTTAGTAATCATATTAGAGATAGCATCTGGAATAGGAAAAACTTCAGGTGTATCCTCAGAGGTTTTAAACACAGAATTCAAACGTTTTCTATTTTTTTAAAAGGACTAGACGCCTCAATACCCAAAGAAAACAATACTCGTTAATAAAGAACAAATATATTCAATCTTAAAAAGAAAAGTAGATTTTTCAGTCTGTGAAGCAGGATCCTCTGAGCCATAGGAATCCTCATCAGCAGAAGATACTTCAGTATGCTGTAGATCAATACAAATTTCATCAGATTTATGAGAAGTTTGGAAAAACTTTTTACGTTTATTTGAAGGTGGAATAGCAGTCATAGTCTTCTCTATGGCTGCAGCAATACAATTTTTTACATCTGCAGGAATATCATGTACATTAGACTGTGAAGGAGTAACAGTAGATTCATTTGTACTTATAGAAACATTATCAGCATGAGAATGTATCATAACAAGTGCCACATATTTGAGCTGAAGAAGATCAGCTAATTTACAACAAACACACTTAGCTTTGGTAGAATTGTGTTCAGGCAGCATAGTTCCTACAGTAACATCAGATGCAGGATCAGTTTGAGACATCTTGAAAAATGTAACAAAAAAAGAAAAAAAATTTAAACAAAATATCAAATTTCCTCAAAATACTCGTTTCAGGAATGGTAAAAAATGCTTATGATAAAAATAAAAGTAAAATCAAAAGCAAAACATATTCCTCTATAAACTAATAAGAGCAGTGAGCAAAAGAGGGAGATTTAATATAACAAAATTTGGCGCCAAAAATGACGCAAACAAAGATGATGCAAATGCAGAGGAAAAAACTTTTGCCGCCAAAACAAATTGACGCAACTCACGTCATAACAGGCATGACTTTGCGTCAATAAATACGCAAGAAATAAAACAATTTGTGTAAGAACTTACCTGATAAATTCATTTCTTTCATATTGGCAAGAGTCCATGAGCTAGTGACGTATGGGATATACAATCCTACCAGGAGGGGCAAAGTTTCCCAAACCTCAAAATGCCTATAAATACACCCCTCACCACACCCACAATTCAGTTTAACGAATAGCCAAGTAGTGGGGTGATAAAGAAAGGAGTAAAAAGCATCAACAAAAGGAATTTGGAATAATTGTGCTTTGTACAAAAAAAATCATAACCACCATAAAAAGGGTGGGCCTCATGGACTCTTGCCAATATGAAAGAAATTAATTTATCAGGTAAGTTCTTACATAAATTATGTTTTCTTTCATGTAATTGGCAAGAGTCCATGAGCTAGTGACGTATGGGATATCAAATACCCAAGATGTGGAACTCCACGCAAGAGTCACTAGAGAGGGAGGGATAAAAAATAAAATACAGCCATTTTCCGGTGAAAAAAGAATCCACAACCCAAATAATAAGTTTATTCTTTAATGATAAGAAAAACTTAAAACATCAACAGAAGAATCAAACTGAAACAGCTGCCTGAAGAACGTTTCTACCAAAAACTGCTTCTGAAGAAGCAAATACATCAAAATGGTAGAATTTAGTAAATGTATGCAAAGTAGACTAAGTTGCTGCTTTGCAAAAAGCTTCATTCTTAAAAGCCCATGAAGTGGAGACTGATCTAGTAGAATGAGCTGTAATTCTCTGAGGCAGAGTCTTACCCGACTCTAAATAAGCTTCACGAATCAAAAGCTTTAACCAAGAAGCAAAGGAAATAGCAGAAGCTTTCTGACCTTTCCTAGGACCAGAAAATAAAACAAATAGACTAGAAGTCTTTCTGAAATCTTTAGTAGCTTCAACATAATATTTCAAAGCTCTTACCACATCCAAAGAATGTAAGGATCTTTCCAAAGAATTCTTTGGATTAGGACACAAGGAAGGGACAACAATTTCTCTACTAATGTTGTTAGAATTCACAACCTTAAGTAAAAATTGAAAAGTCGTCCGTAAAACTGCCTTAAATGGAAGAGCCTGTAACGCCTTCAAAACCAAACAGACTCCAAGGAGGAGAAATTGATTTAATGACAGGCTTAATACGTGGTAAAGCCTGTACAAAACAGTGAATATCAGGAAGTTTAGCAATCTTTCTGTGAAATAAAACAGAGAGAGCAGAGATTTGTCCTTTCAATGTACTTACAGACAAACCTTTATTCAAACCATCCTGAAGAAACTGTAAAATTCTAGGAATTCTAAAAGAATGCCAAGAGAATTTATGAGAAGAACACCAGGAAATGTAAGTCTTCCAAACTCGATAATAAATCTTTCTAGAGACAGATTTACGAGCTTGTAACATAGTACTAATTACTGAGTCAGAGAAACCTCTATGACTTAGCACCAAGCGTTCAATTTCCATACCTTCAAATTTAAAGATTTGAGAACCTGATGGAAAAACGAACCTTGAGACAGAAAATCCGGTCTTAACGGAAGTGGCCAAGGTTGGCAACTGGACATCCGAACAAGATCCGCATAGCAAAACCTGTGAGGCCATGCTCGAGCTACCAGAAACACAAATGATTGTTCCATGATGATTTTGGAAATCACTCTTGGAAGAAGAACTAGAAGCCGAAATATGTAAGCAGGTTGATAACACCATGGAAGTGTCAATGCATCTACTGCTTCCGCCTGAAAATCCCTGGACCTGGACAGGTATCTGGGAAGTTTCTTGTTTAGATGAGAGGCCATCAGATCTATTTCTGGAAGACCCCACATCTGGACAATCTGAGAAAACACATCTGGATGGAGAGACCACTTCCCCGGATGTAAAGTCTGACGGCTGAAATAATCCGCTTCACAATTGTCTACACCTGGGATATGAACCGCAGAGATTAGACAGAAGCTGGATTCCGCCCAAACAAGTATCCGAGATACTTCTTTCATAGCTTGGGGACTGTGAGTCCTACCCAACTGATGATTGACATATGCCACCGTCGTGATATTGTCTGTCTGAAAACAAATTAACTGTTCTCTCTTCAACAGAGGCCAAAACTGAAGAGCTCTAAAATATTGATTGGTAATCTCGCCTCTTGAGATTTCCAAAAGCCTTATGCTGTCAGAGATCCCCAAACAGCTCCCCAACCTGAAAGAGTCGCATCTGTTGTGATCACAGTCCAGGTTGGCTGAACAAAAGAGGCCCCTTGAACTAAACGGTGATTTAACCACCACGTCAGAGAGTGTCGAACATTGGGATTTAAGGATATTAATTGTGATATCTTTGTATAATCCCGGCACCATTGATTCAGCATACAAAGCTGCAGAGGTCTCATGTGAAAACGAGCAAAAGGAATCGCGTACGATGCTGCAGTCATGAGGCCTAAAACTTCCATGCACATAGCCACTGAAGGGAATGACTGAGACTGAAGGTGCCGACATGCTGCAACCAATTTCAAACGTCTCTTGTCTGTTAGAGACAGAGTCATGGACACTGAATCTATCTGGAAACCTAAAAAGGTGACCCTTGTCTGAGGAATCAAGAAACTATTTGAAACTAAATTGATCCTCCAACAATGTTTTCAAAATTAACAACACTAGTTGATTCGTGTAAGATTCTGCAGAACGTAAAGACTGAGCTAGTACCAAGATATCGTCCAAATAAGGAAACACTGCAATACCCTGTTCTCTGATTACAGAAAGTAGGGCACCTAGAACCTTTGAAAAGATTTTTGGAGCTGTTGCTAAGCCAAATGGAAGAGCAACAAATTGGTAATGCTTGTCTAGAAAAGAGAATCTCAGAAACTTGTGTTCTGGATGAATCGGAATATGAAGGTAAGCATCCTTCAAGTCTATTGTAGACATATAATGTCCTAGCTGAACAAAAGGCAGCATAGTCCTTATAGTCACCATCTTGAAAGTTGGTACTCATATAACGATTCAAAACTTTCAGATCCAGAACTGGTCTGAATGAATTTTCTCTCTTTGGGACAATGAAAAGATTTGAATAAAACCCCAGACCTTGTTCCTGAGAAGGAACTGGCATGATTACCCCTGAAACTTCCAGATCTGAAACACACTTCAGGAAAGCCTGAGCTTTTACTGGATTTACTGGGATGCGTGAGAGAAAAAATCTTCTCACAGGAGGTCTTACTCTGAATCCTATTCGAGACCCCTGAGAGACAATGCTCTGAATCCAATGATTTTGGACAGAATTTGCCCAAACATCCTTGAAAAGCCTTAATCTGCCCCCTACCAGCTGAGCTGGAATGAGGGCCGCACCTTCATGCAGACTTAGGGGCTGACTTTGGTTTCTTAAAAGGCTTGGATTTATTCCAACTTGAGAAAGGCTTCCAATTGGAAACAGATTCCTTGGGGAAGGATTAGGTTTTTATTCCTTATTTTGACGAAAGGAACAAAAACGATTAGAAGCTTTAGATTTACCCTTAGGCTTTTTATCCTGAGGCAAAAAAAACACTTCACCCCAGTGACAATTGAAATAATAGAATCCAACTGAGAACCAAATAAATAATTACCTTGGAAAGAGAGAGATAGCAATCTAGACTTAGAAGTCATATCAGCATTCTAAGATTTAAGCCACAAAGCTCTTCTAGCCAAAATAGCTAAAGACATGGATCTAACATCAATTTTGATATCAAAAATAGCATCACAAATAAAATGATTAGCATGTTGCAGTAAACGAACAATGCTATATAAGTCAGAATCCAAATCTTGTTGCGCTAAATTCTCCAACCAAAAAGTTGAAGCAGCTGCCACATCAGCCAAAGTAATTGCAGGCCTAAGGAGATGACCTGAATATAAATAGGCTTTCCTTAGAAAAGATTCAAGCTTCCTATCGAAAGGATCTTTAAAAGAAGTACTATCTTCCATAGGAATAGTAGTTCGTTTGGCAAGAGTAGAAATAGCCCCATCAACTTTGAAGATCTTTTCCCAAAACTCTATTGAAACTGTTGATAAAGGATACACTTTTTTAAACCTTGCAGAAAGATTAAAAGGAGTACCCAGCTTATTCCATTCCTTAGAAATCATATGAGAAATAGCATCAGGAAAACCTCTGGAGTAACCACAGGAGATTTAAAAACAGAATTTAAACGTTTACTGGTTTTAATATCAAGAGGACTAGTTTCCTCAATATCCAAAGTAATTAACACTTCTTTTGAAAAAGAACGCATATATTCCATTTTAAATAAAAAAGATTTGTCAGTGTCAATATCTGAGGGAGGATCTTCTGAATCAGATAGATCTTCATCAGAAGTGGATAATTCATTATGTTGTCGGTCATTTGAAATTTCATCAACCTTATGAGAGGTTTTAAAAGACCTTATACGTTTATTAGAAGGCGGAAATGCAGATAAAGCCTTCAGAATAGAATCAGAAACAAATTCTTTAAAATTCATAGGTATATCGTGTACATTAGAGGTTGAAGGAACTACAACTGGCAATGTACTATTACTTATGGAAATATTCTCTGCATGTAAAAGTTTATCATGACAACTATTACAAATGACATTAGGAGATATAATCTCCACAATTTTACAGCAAATGCACTTAGCTTTGGTAGAACCGATATCAGGCAGCAAAGTTCCAATAGATACTTCTGAGGCAGGATCAGATTGAGACATCTTGCAAAATGTAAAAGAAAAAACAACATATAAAGCAAAATTATCAATTTCCTTATATGACAGTTTCAGGAATGGGAAAAAATGCAAATAGCATAGCCCTCTGACATAGAAAAGACAAGAGGCAAACAGCAATGGGGTAATAAATAATGTAAAAAATTTGGCGGCAAGTATGTAGCACAACGTAACTGAAATTTTTTTTGGCGCCAAACACATCCGGAAATGACACACTTGCGTCAATAATGACGCAACCCTGTGTGAACAACTTGGCGTCAACTTGGAAGTGATGAACTTGCGTAAACGGACGTGCCTTTCCGCGACAAAAAATTCTTGCGACAAAAATGACGCAATAAAGTATAGCATTTGGTGCATCCGCGAGCCTAATCCAGCCAGCAATTTGGAAAAAAGTAGTCAATTGAAAAAAGACTAAACCCCAGATAAGAAAAAAACAAAATTTATGCTTACCTGATTTATTTCTCTTGTGGTGTATCCAGTCCACGGGTTCATCCATTAATTGTGGGATATTCTCCTTCCCAACAGGAAGCTGCAAGAGGACACCCACAGCAGAGCTGTCTATATAGCTCCTCCCCTAACTGCCAACCTCAGTCATTCGACCGAAGACAAGCAAGAAAAAAGGAGAAACTATAGGGTGCAGTGGTGACTGTAGTTTAAAAATAAAAAACACCTGCCTTAAAATGACAGGGCGGGCCGTGGACTGGATACACCACAAGAGAAATAAATTTATCAGGTAAGCATAAATTTTATTTTCTCTTGTAAAGGTGTATCCAGTCCACGGGTTCATCCATTACTTGTGGGATACCAATACCAAAGCTTTAGGACACGGATGAAGGGAGGGACAAGGCAGGAAACTTAAACGGAAGACACCACTGCCTGTAAGACCTTACTCCCAAAAATAGCCTCCGAAGAAGCAAAAGTATCAAATTTATAGAATTTAGAAAAAGTATGAAGCGAAGACCAAGTCGCCGCCTTACAAATCTGTTCAACAGAGGCATCATGTTTAAAAGCCTATGTGGAAGCTACTGCTCTAGTAGAATGAGCTGTAATTCTTTCAGGAGGCTGCTGGCCAGCAGTCTCATAAGCTAAGCGAATTATGCTTCTTAGCCAAAAGGAAAGAGAAGTTGCCGAAGCCTTTTGGCCTCTCCTCTGTCCAGAGTAGATAAACAAAGCAGATGTTTGACGAAAATCTTTTGTAGCTTGTAAATAAAACTTTAAAGCACGAACCACATCAAGATTGTGTAATAGACGTTCCTTCTTTGAAAAAGGATTAAGACATAGGGAAGGAACAACAATCTCCTGATTGAAATTCTTATTAGATACCACCTTAGGCAGAAACCCAGGTTTGGTACGTAACACTACCTTATCTGCATGGAAAATCAGATAAGGGGAATCACACTGTAAAGCAGATAACTCCGAAACTCTTCGAGCCGAGGAGATAGCTACTAAAAATAGAACTTTCCAAGATAAAAGCTTAATATCTATGGAATGCAAAGTTTCAAACGGAACCCCTTGAAGAACTTTAAGAACTAAATTTAAACTCCATGGCGGAGCAACAGGTTTAAACACAGGCTTGATTCTAACTAAAGCATGACAAAACACCTGAACATCTGGAACCTCAGCCAGACGTTTGTGCAAAAGAATAGACAGAGCAGAAATCTGTCCCTTTAAGGAACTAGCTGACAATCCCTTCTCCAATCCTTCTTGGAGAAAAGATAATATCCTAGGAATCCTGACCTTACTCCATGAGTAACCCTTGGACTCACACCAATGAAGATATTTACACCATATCTTATGATAGATTTTCCTGGTGACAGGCTTTCAAGCCTGAATTAAGGTATCAATGACTGATTCGGAAAAACCACGCTTTGATAGAATCAAACGTTCAATCTCTAAGCAGTCAGACGTAGAGAAATTAGATTTGGATGTTTGAAGGAACCTTGAAGTAGAAGGTCCTGCCTTAGCGGCAGAGTCCATGGTGGAAAGGATGACATGTCCACCAGATCTGCATACCAAGTCCTGCGTGGCCACGCAGGGGCTATCAAGATCACCTAAACTCTCTCCTGCTTGATCTTGGCAATCAGACGAGGGAGCAGAGGAAACAGTGGAAACACATAATCCAGGCTGAAGGACCAGGGCGCTGCTAGAGCATCTATCAGCGCTGCCTTGGGATCCCTGGACCTGTAACAAGGAAGCTTGGCGTTCTGACGAGACGCCATGAGATCCAGTTCTGGTTTGCCCCAAAGTTGGATCAACTGGGCAAATACCTCCGGATGGAGCTCCCACTCCCCCGGATGAAAAGTCTGCCGACTTAGAAAATCCGCCTCCCAGTTCTCTACTCCTGGGATATGGATAGCTGAGAGATGGCAAGAGTGAACCTCTGCCCATAGAATTATCTTTGAAACCTCCAACATTGCCAGGGGGCTCCTTGTTCCCCCCTGATGGTTGATATAGGCTACAGTCGTGATGTTGTCCGACTGAAATCTGATGAACCTGACCGCAGCTAGCTGAGGACAAGCCTGAAGAGCATTGAATATCGCTCTTAGTTCCAGAATGTTTATCGGAAGGAGGGCCTCCTCCTGAGTCCACGAACCCTGAGCCTTCAGGGAGTTCCAGACTGCACCCCAGCCCAGAAGGCTGGCATCTGTAGTCCATTCTGGCCTGCGGAAACTCATTCCCTTGGACAGATGGACCCGAGATAGCCACCAGAGAAGAGAATCCCTGGTCTCTTGTTCCAGATTTAGTAGAGGGGACAAATCTGTGTAATCCTCATTCCACTGATTGAGCATGCAAAGTTGCAGTGATCTGAGATGTAGGCGGGCAAACGGAACTATGTCCATTGCCGCTACCATTAATCCGATTACCTCCATACACTGAGCCACTGACGGACGAGAAATGGAATAAAGAGCACGGCAGGGAGTTAGAAGTGTTGACAACCTGACCTTTGTCAGATAAATCTTCATTTCTACTGAATCTATCAGAGTTCCTAGGAAGGAAACTCTTGTGAGAGGTGAGAGAGAACTCTTTCCTTCGTTCACCTTCCACCCGTGAGACCTTAGGAATGCCAGAACAATGTCCGTATGGGACCTGGCGATTTGAAAAGTTGACGCCTGTATCAGGATGTCGTCTAGGTAAGGGGCTACTGCTATACCCCGCGGTCTTAGAACCCGCCAGAAGGGACCCTAGAACCTTCATAAAGATTCTTGGTGTCGTGGCTAACCCGAAGGGAAGAGCCACAAACTGGTAATGCCTGTCTAGGAAGGCGAACCTGAGAAACTGATGATGATCCCTGTGTATCGGAATATGTAGATAAGCATCCTTTAAATCCACGGTAGTCATATATTGACCCTCCTGGGTCATAGGTAGGATGGTTCGAATAGTCTCCATCTTGAAGGATGGGACCCTGAGAAATTTGTTTAGGATCTTGAGATCCAAGATTGGTCTGAAAGTTCCCTCTTTCTTTGGAACTATAAACAGATTTGAATAGAAGCCCTGCCCCTGTTCCTCCTTTGGAACTGGGTGGATCACTCCCATAACTAGTAGGTCTTGAACGCAATGTAAGAATGCCTCTCTCTTTATCTGGTTTGCAGATAATTGTGAGAGATGAAATTTCCCCTTTGGAGATGAAGCTATGAAATCCAGAAGATATCCCTGGGAAACAATCTCCAGAGCCCAGGGATCCTGGACGTCTCTTGCCCAAGCCTGGGCGAAGAGAGAAAGTCTGCCCCCGCACTAGATCCGGTCCCGGATCGGGGGCTACTCCTTCATGCTGTCTTAGAGGCAGCAGCAGGCTTTTTGGCCTGTTTCCCCTTGTTCCAAGCCTGGTTAGGTCTCCAGACTGGCTTGGACTGGGCACAATTTCCCTCTTGTTTTGTAGAAGAAGAAGAAGATGAAGCTGCGCCACTCTTGAAGTTTCGAAAGGAATGAAAATTAGTCTGTTTGGCCCTTAACTTGTTGGACCTATCCTGGGGAAGGGCGTGGACTTTTCATCCAGTAATATCAGAAATGATCTACTTCAGTCCAGGCACAAATAGGGTCTGCCCTTTGAAGGGGATCTTGAGAAGTTTAGACTTTGAAGTGACATCAGCTGACCAGGATTTAAGCCATAGCGCCCTACGTGCTTGAATGGCAAAACCTGAATTTTTAGCCGTTAGCTTGGTTAAATGAAAAACGGCATCAGAAATAAATGAATTGGCTAACTTAAGAGCTTTAAGCCTGTCAAAACATTAAACCTGTTAACAAACAGTCAAACACACTGCCACAGCTCTGCTGTGGCTCCTACCTGCCCTTAAAAACGATTTTTGCAGGAACAAAACCCTCTATAGAGGTCCTATAAGCCAGAGGACTCCTTCAGGGAAGCTGGATGTCTCAGACTGAAAACGAAAATAGGCCCCTCCCACCATGCACTCAAAGTCAGAGGGCCTTAAAAAAGTACTCCTAGGAGTAATCTAACAAGCCATGTGGAAACTAGGCCCCAAATAAAGATTTATCACCCTCAGAGAAAAAACGTTTTTATTTATAAATCATGCAAACGTTTTTACACCAAGTAATATAGGTATTAACATGAATATTATCCCTTTTTGCAAGCATGATCCCAGTTGTTAAATCACTGTATCAGGCTTACCTTAAATATACCAGGCACTGTCAGCATTTTCTAGACCTTATCATCTCTCTAGAAAAAAATATACTGAACATACCTCAAAGCAGGCAATCTGCAGACCGTCCCCCCAACTGAAGTTTTCTTTCCATACTCTTCAGTTATGTGTGAGAATAGCAATGGACCTTAGTTACAAACCGCTGAGATCATCAAACCTCCAGGCAGAAGTCTTCTTCCAATTTCTGCCTGAGAGTAAAAACAGTACAACGCCGGTAGCGTTTAAAAATAACAAACTTTTGATTGAAGGTAAAAACTACACTAAGTCACCACATCTCTCTTGATACTATCTTTCTTGTCGAGAGCTGCAAGAGAATGACTGGGGGTGGCAGTTAGGGGAGGAGCTATATAGACAGCTCTGCTGTGGGTGTCCTCTTGCAGCTTCCTGTTGAGAAGGAGAATATCCCACAAGTAATGGATGAACCCGTGGACTGGATATACCTTTACAAGAGAAATATTTCTTAATATTTACTTTCCCCAAATATGAAACCGACAATCTGCAAAAGGAAATACATGAACCTGACTCAAGGCAAATATAAGTACAATACATATATTTAAAACTTTATATTAATGCATAAAGTGCCAAACCATAGCTGAGGTGTCTTAAATAATAAAAAACATACTTACCAAAAGACACCCATCCACATATAGCAGATAGCCAAACCAGTACTGAAAAAGTTATCAGTAGAGGTAATGGTATATGAGAGTATATCGTCGATCTGAAAAGGGAGGTAGGAGATGAATCTCTACGACCGGTAACAGAGAACCTATGAAATAGACCACCGTTAGGAAAATCATTGCATTCAATAGGTGATACTCTCCACGTCCCTCTGACATTCGATGTACTCTGAGAGGAATCGGGCTTCAAAATGCTGAGAAGCGCATGTCAACGTAGAAATCTTAGCACAAACTTACTTCACCACCTCCATAGGAGGCAAAGTTTGTAAAACTGAATTGTGGGTGTGGTGAGGGGTGTATTTATAGGCATTATGAGGTTTGGGAAACTTTGCCCCTCCTGGTAGGATTGTATATCCCATACGTCACTAGCTCATGGACCCTTGCCAATTACATGAAATAAGCAAATTACATCACAACTTTGCGCAAAAAATGACGCAATAAAGAGTAGAATTTTGCATCATCGCAAGCCTATTCGCCCAATTATTTTTTTTAGAAAAAACAGACTCCAAGTTACAACTAACTGGAACCCCAGGTTAGTCTAAAAAAAAAACTCCAGGTAAGAAAAAAATACCTAAAATCTCCCATAAACATAATTTCCCTTTCTTAAAAGAAATGATATATATACTTACCAGAAGACACCCATCCACATATAGCAGACAGCCAAACCAGTACTGAAACATATCAGCAGAGGTAATGGTAGAGGAGTATAATGTCGAGCTGTAAAGGGAGGCAGCAGATGAATCCCTGTGACTGATTTACAGAGAGCCTTAGAATAGATTTCCCATAGGCGAAAAACATGGCGTCATCAGGCAATACTCCCTTCACATCCCTCAGACAAACACTGCACTTAGAGAGGAATTGGGCTTCAAAATGCTTAGAAGCGCTTTTCACAGAAGAAAATCAAGCACATCTTGCTTCACCACCTCCACAAAGAGGCAAAGTTTGTAAAACTGAGGTATGAGTGAGGTGGGAGGTGTATTTGTAGGCATATTGAGGTTTGGGAAACTTTGCCCCCTCCTGGTAGGAATGTATATCCCATACATCACTAGCTCATGGACTCTTGCCACGTATATGAAATAAATCTACCTATCAAGTATTATGTGCCTCAATACACAAGTCAATATGCTGTCATTAGAATAAGATACATATCACTATCTTTTATTAATACAATTAACTTATGACCTGAATTATATATATATATATATATATATACACACATTTGCCCTATTAAGTCAAATAAACTGTAAATACTTGGCATGATCTCAGATTATAAAACAGTTAACTGCATGCTTATTTTCTAACATTCAAGTGCATAGCATCATACCATAAATATATTCAAACTATACATGTTCATCATTAAAATAACATCAAGAGCTCCTTTTGTGAAAATAGTGAGAACAAATATGTTCCTGCCGTTGTGTCCATGCAACTTCAAAAAGTTTAGAATGACTCCAATTAATTTAAAAGTTATTGCATATTTAAACAAAATGCAACATGACTAATCATTGCATTGTAAATTAACAGCAATCAGGCATATTAACAAATGTAATTTCTTTCTAATGACACTGTGAGTCCACGGATCATCTAATTACTATTGGGAATATCACTCCTGCCCAGCACGAGGCGCACCACAGCAAAGCTGTTAAATATCACCTACCTTCCCTTCAACCCCAGTCATTCTCTTTGCCTACATTAGAGCAAGGAAGTGGTAAAGTTTAGGTGTTAGAAAGAAGATTCTTCAAGCAAGATTTTATTATTTTTTTTAGCAGTGCAAGATTGTGCTGCTTTGTCCTAGGGTATAGCCGTAGTCCATATCAGTCTCTTCAGTAGAGAAGTGGTGAACTTGTGGGATACAATCTTCACTGCGCCTCCCATGAATTTAATACTGCCCTATTCGTGCAAGCCTGAGTAAGATTACTCAGTCTTTGATTTTATCCACAGGTCCATGTGAGGGAACTGGCCTCCTCAAACCTAGTGAGCTGCTGTGCTGCCTGGCAGAAGTCTAAAGGTAAGTGCTAACTTTATTTTTTCTGGGACATATTGCAGAAAATAAAAGAATGGCACTTTACAATATAATTGTGGGACAAGAGACATTTTCCTTTTGCTTGGGGGATCATTTTTTAATTGGCAGCAATAGCAGGCACGGGGACGAGGAGACATGGCTCAGAGGTGGTGTTTTAATTATTTACTCCCTGCAGCTTTGCTAATACTTTTAGCCGATCGGGAGGTTAATGTTGTAACGCCCACGATGGGCGGGGTTAGCTGAGGCGGCATTTTCTGTTGCGCGTCTTTTGTTTCCCCCTTCACTTCCTTTGTTACAGAGCGGAGAAATAGCTGTGTCACAGACATTAGTTGAATAACGGTTACCGGTCTTCACTTTCAAAATGAATAGCAGTTGAGTCCGGATTTTCTAGCAGGATAATCACTCTCAGTCAGGCAGGTAAGCACCTCAGCAAAGCTAAGCGTCTATACAGCCAGTGCCCTGCGCTTCCCCTATTACTCCACCTGGAGTTAGCTTGCAAGACATCGCTTCCCTAATGTCCTCAGCGGTATCTGATGCATTGTCTGCTTTTCCCATGCTGCAGGGAAAGCGCAAGAGGAAATGTAAACAATCAGTGAGTAAGGTTGCTGACACAGTAGTGGCTATTCCGAATGTCCCTTCCCAGAAATCTGAGGAATAAGATACTTCGGTAGCATCTGAGGGTGAAATCTCAGACAGTAATTCCTTTGGCTGATACTGAAGTTGTTTCTTTCAGGTTTAAGCTTGAACACCTCCGTTTGTTACTTAAAGAGGTTTTAGCTACCCAGGACGACTCAGACACTATTGTCGTAGTCAATCCTAAGAAGTCTAGTAAACTAAACAAGTATATTGATATACCTTCCATGGTGGAGGTTATTCCTGTACCAGATCGCGCTACAGAGATTATTGCTAGTAAATGGGAGAGACTGGGTATCCCTTTTTCTCCATCCCCTATATTTAAGATGTTTCATATAGCAGACTATCAAGGACGGTACGCAAGGTGGAAGGGGCAATTTCCACGCTAGCTAAGAGGACCACTATTCCCATAGAAGATTAGAGGGGTTACTCAAGAAAATATATGCTCACCAGGGTTTACAATGGCAACCTGTGGTGTGTATTGCTACCGTCACTAGTGAGGCAGCATACTGGTTTGATGTGTTGTCTGATTCTATTTGGACCTACAGGTTATTAAACTAGGAGCAAAAATTTCTGGTTTTGCTGTATTGGCTCGCAGAGCCTTATGGTTAAAATCCTGGTCTGCGGATGTGTCATCTAAGTCTAAGCTTTTGGCGATCCCTTACAAGGGAAAAAAACTTGTTTGGGCCGGGTCTGGCTGAGATAATTTCCGACATTACAGGAGGAAAAAGTAATTTCCTCCCTCAGGATAAGATGAATAAGCAGAAGGGACGTCAGAGTAATTTTCGTTCCTTTTGAAACTTCAAGGGCAAGCCTTCCTCTCCCTCTACAAAACAAGAACAGTCCAAGCCTTCCTGTAGGTCCAACCAGTCGTGGAACAAGGGAAAGCAAGCTAAGAAGTACGCCAAAGTCAGCATGAAGGGTCTGCCCCTGATCCGGGACCAGATCTTGTGGGGGGCAGACTATACTTCGCTCAGGCCTGGGTTCTGGATGTTCACGATCCCTGGGAGGTGGACATCGTGTCCCAGGGATACAAGCTAGAGTTCAAAACTGTTCCTCCCAGGGGCAGGTTTCTTCTCTCAAGATTATCTGTAGACCAGATAAAAAGAGAGGTGTTCTTACACTGTGTTCAAGATCTTTCTGACCTGGGAGTGATAGTTCCTGTTCCAATACAGGATCAGGGTCTGGGATTTTACTCCAATCTGTTCGTGGTTCCCAAAAAAGAGGGAACCTACAGACCAATTTTAGATCTCAAAAGTCTAAACAAATTCCTCAGAGTGCCGTCCTTCAAGATGGAAACTATTCATTCCATTTTTCCATTGGATCAAGAGGGTCAATTTATGACAACGGTAGATTTAAAGGACGCATACCTGCATGTTCCCATCCACAGGGACCATCACAAGTTTGAGTTTTGCATTTCTAGACAAACACTTCCAGTTTGTGGCTATTCCATTCGGCCTTGCCACAGCTCCCAGAATTTTCTCAAAGGTTCTGGGATCCCTGTTGACGGTGCTCCGATTGCGGGGCATTGCAGTGGTGCCTTATCTGGACGATATTCTGGTTCAGGCACCATCTGTTCAACAAGCAAGATCCCACATGGAAATGTTATCCTTCCTGGGATCTCACGGATGGAAGGTGAATTTGGAAAAGAGTTTCTTAGTTCCAACTACAAGGGTAGTTTTTTTGGGAACCATAATAGATTCCTTATCAATGACATTTTTTCTGACAGAAGTCAGGAAATCAAACATTTCCGATTCCTGTCTAGCGCTTCAGTCCTCTACTCGGCCATCAGTGGCTCAATGCATGGAGGTAATCAGTCTGATGGTAGCAACCATGGACATCATCTCATTTGCCCGTTTCCACCTCAGGCCTCTGCAGTTGTGCACACTCAGGCAGTGTAACTGAGATTATTCGGATCTGTCTCCACGAGTACATCTGGAGCAGGACACAAGGGATTCTCTTCTTTGGTGGTTGTCTCAGGAACATCTCTCCCAGGGAACCTGCTTCCGCAGACCCACCTGGGCGATTGTGACAACCGACGCCAGCCTACTGGGATGGGGAGCAGTCTGGGGCTCTCTAAAGGCTCAGGGGACATGGACTCGGTCGGAGCCTCAGTTAGCTTCAGCCCGATTTATCGGGTTCCAGTCGGACAACATAACTTCAGTAGCTTACATTAACCATCGGGGAAACTCGGAGTTCCTTGGCCATGGCAGAGGTAGCCAAGATAATTCAGTGGGCGGAGTCCCACAACTGCTGCCTGTCAGTGATCCACATTCCAGGAGTGGACAACTGGTAGGCGGATTTTCTGAGCAGACAGACCTTTCACCTGGGGGAGTGGTAACTCCATCCGGAAGTGTTTTCCAGCTTAATTCTCAAATGGGGACAGCCGGAGCTGGATCTCATGGCATCTCGGCAGAATGCCAAACTTCCGAAGTACGGGTCGAGGTCAAGGGATAATCATGCGGTACTGATAGACGCTCTGACAGTACCTTGGACTTTCAGTCTTGCATACCTATTTCCCTCGTTTACTCTCCTCCCTCAAGTCATTGCTCGAATCAAACAATCGGTGATCCTCATAGCACCGGCGTGGCCTCGCAGGATATGGTATGCAGACCTGGTGGAGATGTCGTATCGTCCACTTTGGAGACTTCCATTGAGAAAGGACCTTCTACTTCAGGGGCCCTTCCTTCATCCAAATCTAGTTTCTCCGAAGCTGAATGCTTGGAGATTGAACACTTAATTTTATCTAAGCATGGATTTTCAGAGTCGGTCATTGAAACCATGATTCAGGCGCGCAAGCCTGTGACTAGAAAGATTTACCATAAGATATGGAGTAAATATCTGCATTGGTGTGAATCCAAAGGCTACTCGGAGTAGAGTTTGGATTCTTAGAATTTTGTCTTTTCTCCAAGAGGGCTTGGAGAAGGGTTTATCGGCAAGCTCCCTAAAGGGTCAAATATCTGCCTTGTCTATTTTGTAACATAAAAGTCTGGCGGAAGTACCAGACGTGCAATCGTTCTGTCAGGCCTTGGTCAGAATCAGGCCTGTGTTTAAGCCGGTTACTCCTCCCTGGAGTCTTAATCTAGTTCTTAAATTTCTTCAACAGGCTCCGTTTGAGACTATGCATTCCTTAGATATTAAGTTATTATCTTGGAAGGTTTTGTTTCTGGTTGCTATTTCATCTGCTCGTAGAGTTTCAGAGCTCTCGGCATTACAGTAGGAGTCTCCTTATTTTTCATTTGGATAAGGTAGTTTTGTCTACTAACTTAGGGTCTCTCCCTAAAGTGGTTTCAGATCGGAACATTAATCAGATTATTGTTCCTTCCTTGTGTCCTAACCTTTCTTCTCAGAAGGAACGTCTGCTGTACAATCTGGACGTGGTGCGTGCATTGAAATTCTATTTACAGGCGAGTAAGGATTTTCGTCAGTCTTCTGCTCTGTTTGTAGTTTTCTCTGGAAAACGTAAGGGGCAGAAAGCTACGGCTACTTCTTTCTTTGTGGCTGAAGAGTATCATTTGTTTGGCTTATGAAACTGCTGGACAGCAGCCTCCTGAGAGAGTTACGGCTCATTCTACGAGGGCTGTTTCCTCTTCCTGGGCATTCAAAAATGAAGCCTCTGTGGAACAGATTTGCAAGGCTGCAACTTGGTCCTCTCTTCCCACTTTTTCTAAATTCTATAAATTTGATACTTTTGCCTCGGCTGAGGCTTCTTTTGGGAAAAGGTTCTTCAAGCAGTGGTGCCTTCCGTTTAGGTTCCCGGTCTTGTCCCTCCCTTCTCATCTGTGTCCTCTAGATTGGGTATTTATTCCCAATAGTAATTAGATGATACGTGGACTTACCGTGTCATTAGAAAGAAAACAAAATTTATGCTTACCTGATAAATGTATTTCTTTCTTGACACGGTAAGTCCGCGGCCCGCCCTGTTTTCTTAAGGACAGGGTTTTTTGTTATAAACTTCAGACACCTCTGCACCTTGTTGCTTCCTTTCTTTCCTTTGCTTCGGTCAAATGACTGGGGTTGGAGGGAAGGGAGGCGATATTTAACAGCTTTGCTGTGGTGCTCTTTGCCGCCTCCTGCTGGGCAGGAGTGATATTCCCAATAGTAATTAGATGATCCGAAGACTCACGTGTCAAGAAACAAATACATTTATCAGGTGAGCATAAATTTTGTTTTTTTTTATAGCTATCTCCTAAGCTTTGAGGAACCCAGAAAGTGGAACAAGGTTAAGTGTATTATTTTTCAATGGCTAGCTCTCGAAAACATTTCTAACCATATAATCTAGCCATAATACAGTGTATATTAACAAATATGTGTTTGTTATAGTTAGGATAACATACAAATTCTTATGACTCCACTACCAATCATTTTTAAAACCAAAATTAATTTCCTCCTTTAAAAATGAGTTTGCATTATTTAAACAAGGTATAGTTCCATAATCCAGTCATAAAATAAGCACTATTAGAGTAACAATACTTACGCTACATTTAGTGGTAAGATATGGCTGCATGGTCATTGCATGTTTCACCATAAGCTGAGGCCTGATTTTACTGAATAAGAACAATGTAGTTATACAAGCTACCAACCGGCCAGAATTCACTCCCTTACTGTCAGAGTCTGCAAAAATAAAAAACATTTGCCGATTTTTTTTAAGAGTAACAGGACGAAATTGAACAGAGTTTTCAAAGTAAAACATGAATACAGAATTTTAACGTGTTTAAAAAAGGAAATTATCTAAACTAGAGCTCCAATAGAACTAAAACATACCAGAGAGACTCTCCTCATGTTTCAGAATGTGTTCTACCAGATTATCTACTAGCTGAGTGCATGCCTTCTTCACAGGTTTATAGGAGGTGTCCTCTTCTGCCTTTAATAACTAATAAATAAGAGAATGAAAACAAACTAAATATGTTTTAACTTCTACTTTAAAAACTGCTAAACTAACGCAATAGTGTTGCTTTAAAAAAGGGTCTTACAACTTACATTTTGAAGAAGTTGTTCAAACCAATCATATCCTGTATCCCTGCAAGCTGCAACCTAAAAGAAATAGGGCAAAAGTTGTGACACATTAATTCAGCATGTTAAAATCGCTTGTGGCACCCCATTTAAAGATATACATGTCGCAAATTTAAATACTTGCATTATGGTCTCAACACATAAAAACAGTACATAAAATGTGTGTTTGTGTATGTATATATATATATACACACACACACAAAAACAGTACATAAAATGTGTGTGTATATATATATATATATATATAAAAATATATACAGTATATGAATATTTAATTATATATAATTTATATATACACACACAAAAAACAGTACATAAAATGTGTGTGTGTGTGTGTGTATGTATATATATATATATATATATCTGTGTGTGTGTGTAGTTGTATATACATGTGTACTTATGTGTTTATATGTTGGAAAAGTCGCGCTGATAGACTTTGCTTGACGCAGGTTTGCCACAAACCTTCAATATGTAAAAACTTAAATTATGCTTACCTGATCATTTTCTTTTCTTCTGTACGGGGAGAGTCTACAGCTGCATTCATTACTTTTGGGAAATACAGAACCTGGCCACCAGGAGGAGGCAAAGACACCCCAGCCAAAAGGCTTAAATACCTTCCCCACTTCCCTCATCCCCAAGTCATTAGGGTGAAAAAAAGGTGTCAGAAGAACGAATAACAAAAATCTGTGGACTTTAAAAGAAAATCATCAGGTAAGCATCATTTTTTTCTTCTTAAAACGGGGAGAGTCCACAGCTGCATTCATTACTTTTGGGAATCAACACCCCAAGCTTATAGAGAACACTGAATGCAAAACGGGCGGGAACAAAAAGGCGGACCATTCTGATGGCACCTTAGCCTGCACAACCCGGATTCCCGACAAAAAATAACTTCAACCAAAGCAGGAAGAAACAAAACATGGAAAGAGGACAAGGTAAATGCCCATCAATTAGAACCATAAGGATCCCTGTTACCGATCATTCATAAATTCTTGACTCCACTGAGCACAAAAGCCTCTGAGGAAACAGAAGTCCCACTTAACAGAAGCACGCAAAATTAAACCCTTTCCCTGATCAATGGCAAGGGAAACAACAAAGTTCAGTCTTGATAAAGCCTACACTGAGGTGAAACGCGTAGACGTTGATTCAAGGAGCAAAGAAGATTATTCATCACTAAGATTATCCTTATCCTAGCTGGCAGCCAAAGTCGGCAAAGTCAGCGAATTCGCAATACTCTGCGCAGAGTGTAATACGGATAATTTGGACCGCAAGAACTTGGAGTGAATCAGTAATTGGTACAAGCGGTGGGGATACTGGCTAACGCCGAAGGGACCAAAACGGTGTTGAACTACATCAACGAAGAAACCGTTACGTCATTACACCACAAGGTCAGAGGTGAGACTGATTGCCGACAGGTCCAGGACAGACCGCGGAGACACAACACTACAGACGCTATAATCCAAACAGTCAGGGGTCCGGTAAAGTATACCCGCTTGTCACACCAATTCTACATTGAATTAATATTGACTTTCACTGTACACTTTTTGCGAAAGTGTGTTCGATTGCCTTTAAATGCCGAACGGCTCCTGAATGTATATGATGAACAAGGTTTAACCCACTACTGATTGAAATATTCTAACCTTTGGCACCCAAATAGACTGTTTACTTATTCCAAAGTCTTTATTTCAAAAAAGGATATTGGTGCTTGAAATAGATATCTTTGTTGCTATATTTGTTATGGGACTTTGTTACTGAAAACCTTAGATAGACCTACTTATTGAAACAATTTACTGAACTCTAGGGCGAAAGACAAATTGCAAAATTTTCTGCCAATTACTTAAAGTGAATGTAAATTTTGATGCTAAAGTGCCCGGTTTTTAAAACTTTGATTAAAAACAGGGGCACTTTAATTCATCAATATTTTCATTTCACTCCTGTTGTGAAAATAAACTTACTTTTTAATCTTCACAGCAGCTCCAGCTTCCTCCACCTGTTTCAAAGCCTCTTCCTGGGTCTAAAATGAGGTATCTGGCTTCCTCCAATCACAGCAGTGAATCAGACACTGAATCCCCCGGGGGGGGAATCTGTGATTGGAGGATGACCTATCAATCATTTCTGACATCAGAAATGGCTTGTGAGACCGGAGGAAGCAGCAGCTGCTGTGAAGTTTAAAAGGTAGGTTTTTTGTCACAACAGGAGTGAAATGTAAATTTTGATGAATTAAAGTGCCCCTGTTTTTAATCAAAGTTTTAAAAACCGGGCACTTAAACATCAAAATTTACATTCACTTTAAGAGTGTTTAAACAGAAGTTGATACAGAAGTTGCAACCTATGACATTTGGACTGAGTTGGCTCGAATAGTATTATTTAAAGGTGGTTTACTCAAATAGCTGAAGTGGTATTAATGCAATATAGAGGCTGAGGAGACATCCTCCCCTCTCCAGAATTTTATTGACTTTTAACATTTGCTATTTTTAGTTTATTTTAATTTTTTAATTTAAGATAAATCGTCATTTATGTATTAATAAATAATTTATATTTATCACACCACTCTGGAGCATTATATTTAGTTTACTTTTAACTAAGTTGTTTTACATCCCGAGCTATCCTATATTTCAATATAGGCCAAGCGCTGTTTATCATTTTTTCTCTTTCCTATATGTTCACCCTAGAATAATTGTGAGATTATTCTGTTTAAACAGCACACAGGGTTGAAAGTGAGGCGCTTCTTAACCTTTTTTTTATCCTAAGGGAAACAACAAACACCCCACACCACATTCTCCCTATCTAAAAGGAAAGAAACAATCAGATAAGAAGGTCCGAAAGAACCTCCAGAAACAATTCCTGAAAATTCAAGGACAAAACAGAGAGAGTCCCCTAGCATAACTCGAAAAAGGGCGGACTATCAGGCTGCAAGAGGACAAAGCCCTGTAGGGAATACCCTACTGACGGAGGAGAGCAAAGAAAGGAAATATTCCAGACCACCTCCAACATGGATCTAAAAGGAACCAATGTAAAACCTTAACCACAACCGAGGTCCTGGAAAGACAAAAACAGAATTTATGTTTACCTGATAAATTACTTTCTCCAACGGTGTGTCCGGTCCACGGCGTCATCCTTACTTGTGGGATATTCTCTTCCCCAACAGGAAATGGCAAAGAGCCCAGCAAAGCTGGTCACATGATCCCTCCTAGGCTCCGCCTACCCCAGTCATTCGACCGACGTTAAGGAGGAATATTTGCATAGGAGAAACCATATGGTACCGTGGTGACTGTAGTTAAAGAAAATAAATTATCAGACCTGATTAAAAAAACCAGGGCGGGCCGTGGACCGGACACACCGTTGGAGAAAGTAATTTATCAGGTAAACATAAATTCTGTTTTCTCCAACATAGGTGTGTCCGGTCCACGGCGTCATCCTTACTTGTGGGAACCAATACCAAAGCTTTAGGACACGGATGAAGGGAGGGAGCAAATCAGGTCACCTAAATGGAAGGCACCACGGCTTGCAAAACCTTTCTCCCAAAAATAGCCTCAGAAGAAGCAAAAGTATCAAACTTGTAAAATTTGGTAAAAGTGTGCAGTGAAGACCAAGTCGCTGCCCTACATATCTGATCAACAGAAGCCTCGTTCTTGAAGGCCCATGTGGAAGCCACAGCCCTAGTGGAATGAGCTGTGATTCTTTCGGGAGGCTGCCGTCCGGCAGTCTCGTAAGCCAATCTGATGATGCTTTTAATCCAAAAAGAGAGAGAGGTAGAAGTTGCTTTTTGCCCTCTCCTTTTACCGGAATAAACAACAAACAAGGAAGATGTTTGTCTAAAATCCTTTGTAGCATCTAAATAGAATTTTAGAGCGCGAACAACATCCAAATTGTGCAACAAACGTTCCTTCTTTGAAACTGGTTTCGGACACAGAGAAGGTACGATAATCTCCTGGTTAATGTTTTTATTAGAAACAACTTTTGGAAGAAAACCAGGTTTAGTACGTAAAACCACCTTATCTGCATGGAACACCAGATAAGGAGGAGAACACTGCAGAGCAGATAATTCTGAAACTCTTCTAGCAGAAGAAATTGCAACTAAAAACAAAACTTTCCAAGATAATATCTTAATATCAACGGAATGCAAGGGTTCAAACGGAACCCCCTGAAGAACTGAAAGAACTAAATTGAGACTCCAAGGAGGAGTCAAAGGTTTGTAAACAGGCTTAATTCTAACCAGAGCCTGAACAAAGGCTTGAACAACTGGCACAGCGGCCAGCTTATTGTGAAGTAACACAGACAAGGCAGAAATCTGTCCCTTCAGGGAACTTGCAGATAGTCCTTTGTCCAATCCTTCTTGAAGGAAGGATAGAATCCTAGGAATCTTAACCTTGTCCCAAGGG